>NW_009218611.1:0-6365 GCF_000690835.1 Fulmarus glacialis
CCTTAATGATTCTATGATTCTATGCTTTCCAAACTTGTTTTCATCCAGCTTATATTAAGGAAGTTAAAAGAATTCAATGCTTGCTATAATTCACAATTGGTCATATATGATCTTTGCATGTAGGGTTCTTCACTGAATATTTCTTATAAACAGTTTTTTGGCAGTTATAGGAGAGTTGTACTTCCATTTGTATTGTGATCTAGGATTAAACAATGCAACTCCTTTAATTTTTTGCAGCAGCTCCAAAGAAGGTAATATGAGTTTCCACAAAACAAACCAAATGTGATTAACAAGTTATCTCCAAGATATTCTCAAACACTTGCATAAATGTTTCTTCTATCTTCCTGAATGTTTGCTTTTACTCCCTCATTTCCACCTTGTAATTTACTACAATGTCTACAGAATGGCATGTGTCATTAGTGTGATGTTTCTGTCTGCTGGGTAAAACAGACTGATAGTGCAGTCATCTCCATCATAATTCACAACATTAATATTATGTACAATTTCATTGTCTAAATGAACTACTTTTTAATGTAAAACTAATGAGAAAGGATGAATTTTCTAAATAGTGTATATGTTCTAGATGGACCATGCCACTACAGATGGAGAATATTCAGGCTGATAGCTGTGTTATAAAAGTTGCCCAGCTGAAAGGGATGGTAGCATTTGAGCGTGCTGCTTCCTGGTTTTGAGTGTCTGAATCTGCTAGATATTCCAGATGGTTGGAGGGTAAACAAAAGAGCTATTAACATCTTAAGAGACTGATTCATAGTGTTGACATGGTGGTAGTTACTATATTCTATTTTAGGTGTTAATAAAGCTTTCTAAATATTTCACAGTCAGGGACTTGGTGTACATCTGTTCAATGAATACTAACATCTGAAGGCTTTAGACTGCAATACGTTCTTCATAATATGCACTGTTACCTTCAGGTGTAATTTAATAGATAAGGAAATTTCTGTGTCATATTTGCAAATTGAATATCATTACCTATTTAGAAGTGTAAATAATATAATATAAAAGATACATACCAGCTATTACTTCAGCACTGCAAATAATTAAACTTTATCAGGATACTTATACATTCCAGCTTTCCTTCTGGAGAACACAACTCAGAAAGGCTTGCAGAGAACCTAATTTTCAGTAACTGCAGTGAAATTCTTCAGAGAAATAATAATCCTAAACCAAAACAGAAAACAATATCCCCGAGCCAGATGCAAATACTGTTAAGTTTGCTTCTCTGCAAAAGAGTATGAGGGAATATGCTGCAATGAAAGACAGGTCTATTAATTAATTTCAGATAATATTAGCCTGTTTAGCTTGCTGCATGCCTCTACACATGATTTTCACTTGCAACTCTTTCAGAATCAAAATAGGGTATTTTTTCAAAGCATGAGCATATATATATTTCTAAAATTCTTTCATTGACAACGTTTTGTATACTGTCATTAAAATGTAAAATAGTCTTTTCATGTGACATGAGTTGACAGCTGATATCTCTTCATACAAATCCTTTGTTTTCAATCCACAGCACTGCAAAAAAATTATCTTAAACTGTAGGGGGATAATGACATTCAAACACAAACACTTTGAGAGTCTTCATACTTGCTTTTTACACTTTCTTATTTTTTACAAAATAAGATTCAAAGAAGTAACCAAGAATTTTAATTTTCAACCAAATACTGCATTTCCTCCCTTAAAAATAATGAAAAACCAATCTAGATATGAGCTTTGGCTATTCTTTTTTAATGTTCTCAATACTATTACCATAATGCAATTTGAATACTTTAAGATTTGAAATATCACTGCTGAAAACATCTAGTTCAATAATATCAACATTTAACACAAAACTTAACAAAAATGGCAAATCACATAAAAGAATGCATACTGCTTGGGTCTGCCATAAATCACAGTAATTATGAGGAAATAAAAGAAAAATGGCATAACTGTAGTATTTTATTCTGTTTTTTTGTATGCAGATTTTTTTCACCAAAAAACTGTTGTTGCATATATCAGAAGTGTTCACTAAAGGTCATGGTCTTATTAACACTGAGCAGTACTTACACCTCAAATGAGTATTTCATTCTGTGGGACTGAACAAAAAATGACATTCTATTTAATGGGAATATAATTAAAGGAATATATTCCTCTGATCAGAAAACTGAGTAACTGAGTAACACAAAAAAGAAACAACCCCCCCATTAGTTTTTCTTAGAAAATATTTAACTGCAGAGAGCTATACTGTAACTCTGAATTCTTGACTTTTCTTTCTCTTTTCATTTAAAAAATGCCTCTAATTTGGGATATCTTATAAAATGTAATAATCCAATATGGCTTTTCAGGTAATTACTGCAAGTATATCTTATTGTACTTTTCTGAAGGAACAAAAGGAATGGATTGTTCTTTTGAGAAATCAACCACATCACCAGTTAACCAATTGTTGTGGTTTAACCTGGCAGGCAGCCAAATACCACACAGCTGCTCGCTCCCTCCCTCCACCCCCCCCCAGCGGGTTGGGAGAGAATCAGAAGGGTAAGAGTGAGAAAAACTCGTGGGTTGAGATGAAGACAGTTTAATAGAACAGAAAAGGGAAAATAATAATAATAATGATAGACTATACAAAATGAGTGATGCACAATGCAATTAGTCACCACCCGTGCTGACCGATAGCCAAGTAGCGATCGGTACTTCCTGGATCACGCCTAGCATTCATATACTGAGCATGACATCACATGGTATGGAATACCCCATTGGCCAGCTGGGCTAGCTGTCCTGGCCATGCTCCCTCCCAGCCTCTGCTTGGTAGCATGGAAGCTGTACTTGACAAGGTACTTAACAACAGCTGAAAACATCAGTGCGTTATCAACATTCTTCTCATACTAAATCCAAAACACAGCACTAGGAAGAAATTTAACTCTAACGCAGCCAAAACCAGGACACCAACTAAACTTTTTAATTTCAAGAGATTTTTTTGAAATCACATTTGATAAGTTTTATGAGCATATAAATTTTCAAACCTGTAGGCTACAGAAGAAAGCAATGACTCTAAACTTTCTCTTTCAAAAATCACTATAAAATGCTCAGTTTTTCTGCCATGTTAATTCACCAGCCATTCTATTACAGTAAGGATTCAGTTGCAGGAGCTGTCTCAGGCTTCTCAGCTGTGCAGACAAAACTGAATGAGAAACTCCTGAAAGGATGAGACTGTAAGGGGCAGGGAGTCCTCCTGTTGCCAGAGGTGGGAAAGGGAGAAGGAGCTGAACAAGCACACTGGCTGTTAGGGAACTGAGCCTACTGCCCTAGCTGAAGTAGGGTGGAAGGTGAAGAGGAATAAAGTGTCAGGGGGAAAAAACCATACTGGTCAACAATCCCAGGACCAGGTGCTTCCTTACATATTATGCTATTCCCCTGGTGAGCAAAAGTGGCAGCTATCAGCTTGGCTTTACATGGTTTCAGCATAGGTAAATTTGGCAGCCAATCTATAGCTATTACGCTGTTCCCAGAGTGTCTATAGTATCAGGGTCACTGTAGGTGTGGGCTATACAAATTGACATTTAGAATTGAATTGGGGTCTACAAATGGGTATATACTTACATTTAGATAAGGGCGCATACCTGAGCTGTATGGCTAAGCTACCATTACAGTCAGAAGAAATCTGTTGTCTAAACACAGGCAGCTTCCTAGGATATTTGAAATATCTTTATAGAGCTGCATGATATGGAAGAGAACACATGGGAGAATTTTGCTGTACCTGAGTAGAAGCTTGGATCTTGATATCCTGGAGAATCTTAAATAATATTAGACATATACACTTAACTGAATTGAGCTCCTAGCTTGTCCAGCCAGTGGAGACTGAAAAATGATTCAACAGACCAAATGTATCTATTTCAAGATGAGCTGAACAGAATATTCTACTAGCTTCAAACTGAAGTGTTCCATAAGTCTAAAGTTCTCCTGTAGTTCCCATGTCGTATCTGTCAAACCCATGCAAAATGTCTTGGACACACTTTGGTATTGGGAATAGTACTAACCATTTAACCAGGCAACTGAATCAAATCCTGAGTTTGTTTTGATGAAAATGAGAGTCTAGACACTTGGACCGGATGTACACACTTATTTATAGCGGCCTACAACTGGATGTCTGAATCTGAATCTTATTTTTTACTATAACTTTAACCTCTATTATGCACAACAGAGTTCACCTCTGCATGAGCAACAGAGCCTACACAATAACAGTGTTTTTTAATACATTTGTGAAACCTGACTTAAAGGAAACACATTACTTCAGGCTGAGTTCTTACCTCAGTAGAGCACAGTGTGAAAATCAGTAACAATACAAAACCCAACATACAGTCCACTAATAAATCAGATGCTTCTCTATCTATAATGTAATAAGAGAAAAGAAAAAAATTATGGAGAGGATCCACTTGTAGCACAAGAAGCCATTGCTGAGTTATTACATGTGCCAGTATGGATGCTGGGATACCACATTGTCGATATTACTAGAGTGAAGTAAAAAAATCACAGAAGACGCTAGAATTTAAAGCAGAAATGACTGACACACCAAAGAAAGGTAAAAAGGAATATTGATTGCTTAAGTTCATTCTTCTATACCGTTCTCTGCTTACCTTGGCCATTCCTGAAGTGGTAAGGTATGTGTGCAGACAGACAATCCTGACCTGTAGCTGCACTAACAAGAAAACTACACAAGAGATGGCAGAAAGAAGAAACATTACAGGTAGCAAAAGGAAATTAATAGCATAACATAATTGCTCACTAAGGTAGAACTTATCAGGGCAAGAGTTCTGTGAAGACTCAATAAGGTTATAAAGTCAACAAGACCACAGCCAATGGGGTAAGGGTACGAAGTGGGCTGCTTATTTGGAAGGGGATTGCAGTGGTAGAAGGAAAGAACTCAGCTGGGGAAAAAGAGGGAAAAAGAGAATGTAAGAAAAAGTGAATCTTATGATTGGGCTGTGTGGGTCATGCAGCTTGAGCCAGACCATCTCAGTTTGGAGCATATATTGATCTGAGATATGAATGTTTGACTTCTCCACTCATGGTAGACCTGGTGTGCCCTCCCTAATGTCAGTGGGAGAACACCCAGAAAGGACTTCCTAACATAAGGACAAGGAGGAAACAGAAAATTTTTGTCTTTTGCCCGTAAAACTCCTTCTGTTTCTTGTTGTCAAATGAATTTTGATTTGTCCACCTACATTTATACACAAAACTGAAGTGCCTAGTTTACGTGACTCATTTTCCTGAGGTTAGCATTACCTTTTTTCTCTCTATCTATCATTTTTTTGGCACATATTGACAATATATACGGGTGAGATTCAGACTGATTTTAAGACAAATAAATTTAGTGTTTATAGGTTGGTGTTTATACAGCAGCTACATATCCAAGCTGCCATTGTCCTTCCTGGCCCCTAGTTGCCTCTTCTGCAAAGGCCTGGAGACTCAAGAACTGGAATACATTAGCAAAATATTACCAATTTTCAGGGAAAAAGCAAGTTCATCTCAGTAATGTAGCAATACTCTAATTGTGCAGTTAGACTGAAGCCAAAGAGTTGCAAAGTTCACTGCCAACTTTGTGAGTAACACTAATGATTTGTTAACTCATTATCCAATCTGTTGTACAGCTATATTATCACTATTGTGAATATTTATTTGTGGTAGATCTCTACTGGTCCTACAAAAGAACAGATCTATGTGTTGTAGTCACTATGAACATTTAGAAAGAAAAATATGGGCCCTATCTCAAATAGTTTGTAAGCAAATTAAATGAGCAGAGATGATACGATGTTAACATGAACGAGTAAGGAGAAACACAGGAAAACACGACTAAGACGAGTGTATCACAAGACAGTTGTGCTACTGTTGGGTTACAAGAAGTACTATAGGTGTCACAAGAATGTAGCGTTGCAGCTTTCTATGAAGTGGTCTTCCCATAATAGGAACTCAACATAGGGGAAAGCAGATAGCATATAGGGGCTGCAACTAAAATAGGAACAACAACTCTACAGGAAAAAAATAACCACGCTGTAATAACATCTGCAAACTTCATAGAAACTTACTCCTCATGAAACTGTATTGCATCAAATCAAATACAAAACTTTAAAAAAGGTGAAATAATGTATTGCATAGGTATAGGCCAGCATAAAATAAGAAGTTCAACAGAAGGGAATATACAGTGTTGTGCTGATTTCCACCAGCAGTTACTATTATAAATCAATGTATTTGGCTTGTAACAACAATTCATTTTTCATCTCATTTTCATCACCATGTGTAGTGGTTTAACCCCACGCAGCCGCTCACTCACACCCCCCCCTCCGGTGGGATGGGGGAGCGAACCGGGCGTGACA
>NW_009218611.1:6710-31867 GCF_000690835.1 Fulmarus glacialis
CCCCTCCCAAAGCTACTGGGAGGAAGGTTAACTCTGTCCCAGCCGGAACCAGGACACCATGATACCTTAAAGTCTGCGAGCATTCAAGCAGCTAACAAACATATTTAACTTGGAGACTAAATAACACACTTCAGTCAGAGACAGAATTACTCAGTGATAAATTGACTCAAATAACCTTTCTGACATTCATGTTTACTTCTCATAAAAGTAGGAGAGAAGTAAAAAGTGATTGAAAAATCATCTCTGTATGTTTCCATGCACTATATCATAAGTTATACATTGTCACTGAAAACAATACGGACAAAATAACTATAGAATACAGGAGACAAGATATGCCTTTTATGACGCCACATTAACTAACTGGCCATGTGTCCAGATTCTCTTCTGTGCTTCCTGGGGCCTCTGGCAGCAGAATACCCTGCTGGAATTTAAGCAGCACAGAGAGGTGGTTGTTTCTTCTTAGCAATGGGTAGTGAATTATGAGACTTAGAATCATAGAATCATTAAGGTTGGAAAAGACTTCTAAGATCATCCAGTCCAACTGTCAACCCAATACCACCATGCCCACTAAACCATGTCCCTAAGCGCCACATCTACACGTCTTTTAAATACTTCCAGGGATGGTGACTCTACCACTTCCCTGGGCAGCCTGTTCCAAGGCCTGACCACTCTTTCAGTAAAGAAATTTTTCCTAATGTCCAATCTAAACCTCCCTTGGCGCAACTTGAGGCCATTTCTCGTTCTATGGCTAGTTACTTGGGAGAAGACACCAACACCCACCTCACTACAAATCCTTCCAGGTAGTTGTAAATAGCGATAAGGTCTCACCTCAGTGTCCTCTTCTCCAGACTAAACAATCCCGGTTCCCTCAGCCGCTCCTCATAAGACTTGTTCTCCAGACCCTTCACCAGCTTCGTTGCCCTTCTCTGTACACGCTCTGGACTTGATGCAGTAGGTGTGGAGAAAATAACAAGTTTCTTTTAATTCTCCATTTTTTGGCTCAGCAATTGTAGTTTTTCCAAGAGTGGCCCTGTCAGTTTGTTCTCAGCTTCAAAAGAGAATATGTGTGGCTGTCCCTGTACGTAGGATTTTATGTGTGATCATCTCTCCTTGAAAAATTGTCCAGTCTTGTTAACCATGTTGCCTGCAATTTTGCTCTCCTAGGTGTCTGCAAATTGAATTTTTTTGAATTATTTTTATCTTTATAAAATAGGGTACCACATAAGTAAATGCTCCTTTGAGAATAACCTACCAATTGAGGCACTTCTCTTTAACAAAGTGTTCCTATAATGCCAGACTGACACTTCTGCACAGCCTCCCTAACACTCCCTATGGCTGCCGAGCTAAACCAGCTTGATGATAATGATGCTTTGACCTTGGCAGCCAACCAAGTTCAAAATGCATTAACAGCTGAGCTCATCAGAGTCTATGTAAAGAAACAACGTCCTTGCACAGAATAAAGATCTTTATTGCCTCCTGATTTAGAGGAGTTACCCATTTGGACATTTACCTGTGCCAGTTGTTCAGACATGTCATTATAACAAAAAAAAAGATATCAGATGAGCATCACTAGCTTGGGTTGAGAGATATATATGTGTGTGTATATATATGAGATGCTTTATTTTCTGTTTGATTTCATTATTACTGCAGCTCTCTTGCTAGCTAATATTTAACCTTTGAGTATTTTTCAAATGAAAAACAAACTTGAAAAATGTTCTTGTTCAGTACAAGGTGGCATTATACAGATGATAATTAAAATAACCAAATAGGAATTGACCTTCATAAATGAAAAGCAAAGAAGTAAGTAACCGTCATGGAATTATATCAAGTGTATAGATTTTGCATGAGCTTAATATTATTTCAATGCTTTCAAGTTCTCTCCTCAATTTATAAAAACACCATTTTTCAGTAGTGTCTGAAGGGGATAAACCAAGTAATTTCAACTCTGGTACTAAATTTCTATTTCCAAAAATCACTGCACAGATTAAATAAGCTATTTGCTAAATTTGTTTAATTTTCAGATGGATTAAAAATACACAGCTGTTTTCTTGTAGAAATACATTTAGAGAGAAAGAGAGAGAGAGAGTGAAGTGTCTTTGCTGATTATAAGTCTCCCTTATCACAGGAACCCTAGTTTGTATTTTGTTCACTGTATGGCATATACCATCTCTTAAGAAAAGAGCAACTGTTTTGTTATTTATTTTTATGTAGTATATTGTACATTATGTTTCAACAACAGTGGCATGGCATCTTTCTTAACTTTCCACTGACTGTATTGAGAAATTCTTCTGAAATAAAATCTCCAAATAATATGGGACTTGCCTCACTGCACATACACTCCATATGCTGCACATCAGAGATGGGTCACATCCTGTTACAGTTACAGCTCATTGCTGAAGCAGAAGTGGAATAACATCAGTGATGTTTAGCTGGAGTTACTAAAGTCTTTTAGATAGCTCATAACCTATTCTAAAGTGGCTCTGTTACATTCAGATAGACCTAGTGTTTTCAGCCTACATTTTGGTAACGTATATATGCACAAGACTGTGTTTACAGAAGTACACTGTCTTTTCCTAGGACTGGTATGAAGGCAGAAGAGGGAGGTAAAATGCACCTGTTAAGTTTCTGTTAAGTTTCCTGTTCTGGATAATTGGAGTACCCAGACAGTTAGGTTAATTTCAGCATGCACTTGGCTGGCTGACAGAACATAGGCAGTGAGTATCCACAGAATTAGTACTTCACCAGCTGAAGATATAGATCATAGAATCATAGAATAGTTTGGATTGGAAGGGATCTTTAAAGGTCATCTAGTCCAACCCCCCTGCCATGGGCAGGGACATCTTCCACTAGATCAGGTTGCTTAGAGCCCCGTCCAACCTGACCTTGAATGTTTCCAAGGATGGGGCATCTACCACCTCTCTAGGCAACCTGTGCCAGTGTTTCAGCACCCTCATTGTAAAAAATTTCTTCCTTATATCTAGTCTAAATCTACCCTCTTTTACTTTAAAACCATTCCCTCTTGTCCTGTCACAACAGGCCTTGCTAAAAAGTTTGTCCCCGTCTTTCTTATAAACCCTGTTTAAGTATAGAAACGTGGCACTCAGGTCTCCCCAGAGCCTTCTCTTCTCCAGGCTGAACAACCCCAACTCTCTCAGCCTTTCCTCACAGGACAGGCATTCCACCCTTCTGATCATTTTTGTGGCCCTCCTCTGAAGCCGTTCCAACAGGTCCATGTCTTTCCTGTGTTGAGGGTTCCAGAACTGGACGCAGTACTGCAGGTGGGGTCTCAGAAGAGCAGAGGAGAGGGGCAGAATCACCTCCCTCGACCTGCTAGCCATGCTTCTTTTGATGCAGCCCAGGATACAGTTGGCCGCCTGGGCTGCGAGTGCACATTGTTGGCTCATGTCCAGCTTTTCATCCACCAGTACCCCCAAGTCCTTCTCAGTGGGGCTGCTCTCAATCCCTTCATCCCTCAGCCTGTATTGATACCGGGGGTTGCACAACACATGCTATTTACAGCAAAAGGAAAAATATTTTTCAGTGTAATTACAGCATGCAAAAGGGAAAATATTTTTCGGTATAATGTTTTGTTTGCAACAGTCCATAACAATTTTCATTTCTCTGTCCTAAAACATTTTTTTTTGTGCAGTGAGTTAAGGTTTAAGATGCATATTTCTATAAAACATCAAGTAGGGAGTCTAGAGGGTAAATTTTCTCAGACATTTAGCTAAAAAAATTTATAAACCTCCATCCGGAAATTGAGCCGTTGACCACTACCTTCTGGATGCGATCATTCAACCAATTCCTTATCCACCGAGCAGTACTCCCCCAGTCCCTGTCTTGCAGTCCACCCACTCGAGAGGTGTGGGAAGAGAGGTTGACAGTGAAGACTTGAAGAAAAATGTTGTCAAGTACCACGGCTTTCTCCTTGTCCGTTGTTAACCAGTTTGCCAGTCATGTTCATTGGAGGGGTACACTTTGTTTGACCTTCCTTTTCTGGCTGACATACTTATAGAAGCCCTTCTTATTATTCTTTGCATCCTTTGCCAAGTTCAGCTCCAGCCACACCTTGGCCTTCCTGACCCCATCCCTACACAAGCACGCAGCGTCCCTATACTCTTCCCAGGACACCTGTCCCTGCTTCCACTGCCTGTGCATTTCCTTCTTGCCCTTTAGTTTGACCAGCAGGTCCCGACTCATCCCTGCTGGTCTCTTGCCCTTTAGTTTGACCAGCAGGTCCCGACTCATCCATGCTGGTCTCTTGCCTTCCTTGCCTGATTTCTTACCCCTGGGGATCAAGAGCTCTTGCGCTCTATGGAAAGCGTCCTTAAAGATCTGCCAGCTCTGTTCTGCTCCCTTGCCCCCGAGGGCAGTTTCCCAGGGGGTCCTATTGACTAACTCCTTGAACAGTTGGAATTTTGCTTTCCTAAAATTCAGGGTCCTGACTATAATCTTTCCCTGACCCGTATCCCTCAGGACTGTGAACTCTACCAGTGCATGATCACTACAGCCCAGGCTGCCTCCAATCTTGACATCCCCAATTAGCTCACTTGCCTTTGTGATCAACAGGCATTCGTTCAAGCATGTTTGCACCATGCTTCTTTGCACAGTCTAAAATAGATGATGACATCTTTTGTGCTATGATTAGTAATTAGTTTTAAAATTTAAAAAATTAAATTTGTGTGTGTGTGTTTGGGGTTTTTTGGTTTTTGGTTTTTGTTTTGGTTTTTTTGTAAATTATGAATATCCATAATTCCTGTTGGTTGGCTTCCACACACAGAAGAATTATCATTTTAATGTTAGTCAATTACAAAGTAAGACCAACACATTTAATAGACAAATGAATATTTTAAGCTTATATTGCTTAATGATCTTACATTTGATTCTCATTTGCAATGACGTCTCTTTCCACTGTTTTGAAAATGTAAGAAAACTAAAAGTGAGAGTAGATCTAGTATTTTTCCACTTCATTGCCATCTAAAGTACCTTTACTGTCCTTAAACCCTCTCAAAAAGAAAGTTTTGTATTTGACAGGGCAAGATGCAGAGGTTTTTTCGTAACAGGGGGAATGGACTAGTGTAGGCCTATACACACTATAAAATGCTCCAGATTTCTTGTGTCAGGAAGGCAAATTGCACAGTGGAAGCAGGGGTAAAGACTCGTGTTTGGTGATGTACCTGCAAATTCTATGTATCTTTAAATACACACAGAGAGAGAGAAAAAATGTGTGTGTGTGTGTGTGTGTACAGAAAATAGTAAAGAGTTACTATGGAAGCAGTTTTCTAAAAGAAGCTTTTTTTCAGCACTTGGACAAGATAATGAAAACTATTCTTTCTGAATCAGAAAAGGAAAAGCTGCTGTGTTTCTAAGTGCATGAACAACACCAATCACATTACAGACATAAAGGATTCAAACTGTTAAAGTTCTTTTTTACAGCTTGTATGATCAGGGGAAAAAAAAGTCTTAATGGAAGCGTTTTAAATTCAGCTGACCTTTTACGTGTTTTTCTTTTTTTGTTAAATGTATCCTATCAATAGGCAGGAGACTTAAAAAAAAGCTCAGCTATTTTCTGGTGGAAGATAATAAAAAAAAGTTATTCTTGCAGAATTAATTTCCGTGTATCAATGTTTTTGGATGTTAAGCAGCAGACAAGAGTTACAGATTGAGTCAATACATTCTGCTAATCCATATCCCATCCTATCAAATATGAAAAAACTCCCCCCCAACCAGAAACTACTATCTGTTTATGACAGCAAAATTTAGTTAATTCTAGGATTATCCTTAAAATTAGTGCAGACTTTGATATAGGGCATACTGTCCCCTTCCATGTTGGGATGCTGCATTTGATTCATAAAATTCATATCTGCACAACCCCTATGAGATTAGTTATATAATCATTACATCTACATTAAGGTTAAACATCATAGAAAAAAAGATCTCTTTTCATAAATTCCTGGAGGTAAGGATTTCCTTTTTGTTCACGAAGATGATGTAATATCCTGACATTAACTCCAACGAATAATGACTCTTCTCTAAAAAATAACTACAAGAAAAAACCTCTCTAAATCTCAGCAAAACTTTACAAAATGTGTTATAAAAGTATGCCTACTAGAAGTCAATGACAAAGCACCCATTTTTAAAATATTTCTTATCAATTAAACATCATAACTTTTTGGTCAACTGCACAAATATTCTTGATGCCCTGGAATTTGTTTATCTGCTTTTGATTGCCAATGGTATCAAATAAGAAATATGTGCAGAGAAAAATTATTTTGCCTATCAAATTTGAATCAAACAAAAGTGTATCAGCTCTACCTTGAAGTCAAGGGGTTGTTTTGTTTGTTTGTTTTGATCCTACATAATGCATTTCATATTAATAAACTATCCTACATGACTACATCTTCATTAAAATAAATGCTTTGGTATACAATGATAACACGGTGTTTCTTACGGAGTATCACTCAGAAATAATAGTGACTATAGAAACAACCATGCTATGCAAAGATTTAAGAACGTGAACTTGTATTTGCATTGCGGAAATTGCCTGTTGTTTTGATGCAATAAAGACAGCAAATAAGAGGCTCTAAGATACATATTTTTTATATCAGATCTATAGTAGGTGAATTGTCTGCAATTTTAATTAATTAGTGGGTTGGTTTGTGGGAAAGTTTATTTTTTTAATAAACATGTTCACTATTCCAAATTCACACTTTCAATCTTTTTTTTTTAACGAATGAGTTCAGCCTCTAACACAGAGTATTTAAAATAGTCTGATATCTGACAATATGCTAAGCAAGCATTTGTATAAATACATAAATCAACACTTTTCAATATACAGGACAAATAGGATTCACACTGGAGTTCCTATACTGATATCACTACATCTCTGCGTTCAGTGGTGGGGCCTCAGTTATATTTAGAAATCTTTCTGAGATCCATTATTTTTTGTACATTTCTCAGAAGTCAACTCAGTAATTTAGAATCCTTCATCCTCAAAACATAGCTGCTAAATGGAAAAGTCAAGCAATGCTGTTTACTAGACTTTGAGATATCAGATACACAAATGCTAAAATTCAGTAATCAAAAAACATTTAGACACATTAACTGAAAAGAAATTCATGAAGTATTCTTGTGTGGGATTCATCTGGCCAACTGTGTATGTCTAGCTCTAGAGTGCAACTCACTTCTTCCTAAAGTAGTCATCTAAAGATGCAATACACTCTAAAAATTTCTCATTTCTCTCTGTTGATTTTAAAAGGGTGCATGCAAGTGATCTTTGTTTGAGACTGGACAATGGGTCAGTGCTTCTTTGTTCTATTTCTACCCTTGGTATAAAATGAGTTCTCTATGAAAGCTTTCAATAATTAATATTTCCCAGGCAAATACTTTCTGCAAGAGTGTAGTGGCTGAAAAAGGTAAGAACAAAAAAGTACTGCTTTATGATTAGTTTTTCATAAGAAATAAAAGGGACTTGGGTATTTCTAAGGCTTTTTTGAAAACTTTATAAGCTGCGGTTCTATATGTGTGCAACCTGTGCCTGCTTTTTTTGGGAAGCTGAAACTGAACATAAAGTCTGCAATGGAGACAATATCTGACCTCCTGAGACTCTTCTTTCAAATTCAAGACAGGACAGGAAATCCAGTCTTTCTTAGTATTTCAGAAAAAAAAAGTTGAAATTATGTGTGAGAATATCAGGGAGAAACTCGTTATAACATGTTCTGGTAAAAAGAAATGCACTAATCATCCAAAGAAGTATAATGTTTTTGTTTCGTTTTGTTCAATTTTTTAATGCCGTAATTCTGTTGAACTCATTGGGGATGAACTCAAATGGATATTAGAGTGGATCTGAACACAGTTCGGCCCACAAGAGGTAACACAATTGTCTAGCTATTCATTTGAGACTATGAACTTCATTGTAATTTAGGAAGCTTTTTTTTTATTATTATTTTCCCTGCATTCTCATGTGTTAAAAGTAGATTTATTTAGTATTGTACCATTTTCCTAGCATTTAGTATTCTTCTGAGACTATTGGTTTAGTACACATAAAAAAATATTTCAGAGCTGTTAAAGAATGGCATTGCCATCAGGGAAGATGTTGCTCATATTTAAAGCATGTGCTACTTCATTAGTTTTAGATTTTTGTTCTGCTACTGACAGATGGCTTCAGCTAAATGGATATATTCTCTCACTCAAATGTATATGTGTGTGTAAAAGAAAGGGAGAAACAATAAATATTGCTTTATTAAAAACAAATAAGGAAACTATAAGTTATCAGATCAGGACATCTGAAGAAAAACTTTTTTTTATCCTTAGCTTCAAAAAACAGAAATGTGTCATAGCTGTATTATTATTTACCAATATATATAGAAAGTTTGATAAAAAACACGTAACGAAGAAAGAACTGTAGTTTGATAATAGAGCTATGGCATGGATCCAAATTCTCAGGCAGTTTGTTCATCTGAGAAGAATTTGCTTAGTCACATTAAACAGTATTATCTGTTAAGATCAGATTATTTATAAGATCAGGTGTTAGTAAAGAATGATTGAAATGAACCTAGAAAGATTGCAGGAATAAAAGGAAACACATTTGAAACAAATAATGAAGAGGATTTGTCAGAGTTGTAAGAAGCAAGGGAGAAAGAGCAATGGAAGAGCTTATTGTAAAGCTAGAGTAAAAAGAGATTTAGAATATTTGAGAATAAGAGTCAAATGCAATGTAGTGCAAAAGTAAGCAAGGAGAAAGCTGAAACGTAGAGGTATATGGGAGTTCCCAGCAACAAGATAAAGGGGGAGAAAATGGATGTAAAGTAAGGAGAAACAGTGAGAAAAGGGAGATAATGTACAAAAGCGAAGAAGGAACTGGAACAAGAACTGAAGAGAAAGCAGAAGGTTGTAGGAAGGAGACTTAAAGTGTGCAAGAAAAGACTGATTAGTTAGGTATGTTTACCTATCTAATTAAACAATTCTTGATATAGTTTCCAGTGTTCACTCAAGTCACCTACTTTCTTTTCATCACCTGCATTTGCACTTTCTTAATTGCCTGGCTGTCACTGGTTAATAAAGGGGATTTTCAGAGTCTGTATCTCAGCTGGGCCATATCTTGATGACCTTTCTTAAAGACATTCTGATTCAGAAGTGGAATCTAAGAGCTTGTGTCTACTGTTCTGGCATGTGAACATATCAACAATGAACTACATACTAAAACTTGCTGGAATTTTCCAGAGATATTTAGGAAAATATTTATTTAACTTAATTTGAAATGTGTACAAGATAGATATATGGATTTAAATAGGCTTGATCTATTTGCAACCAACATGCTTGAAGTAAGATTCGGTTTATCACACTTCAGACGTAAATCTAAGTTTTTAAAAGTAAGTAATGGCCTGGGATTGGAATTTTTAACTTCTGGTTTTGTATGTATAGTTAATACAGTCTGTGGAGTCTGGAAAACTGTACGGTTCATAAACTTAACTAAATTAGGTTTAGTGGAATGGTTACTCCCCGTATACTAAAGGTACTCAAATGCAGACATCTAATCTGGAACTGAAAACACCCATAGGACTTGATGAAGTTTCTTAAGCAGCTCATGTGAGATTTCTTAACGAACCCTGCCTGGCTTTCAGCTCCCACTTTAGAAGGGCTGGCCTTTTTCATGAGCCCTGTGTTATACTTTCCAGTCTTGTGCATGTGCCCTTGGATAACCTAGGGCATCTTAAATGTTGCCAGACACCGATGTTTAGGTAACTGAACCATCAGATATCTATGGCCTAAATGTCTTCATCTGAATTAATCACCAGGGCTTCCTTTATAATTAATGAAGGGAAATGGGCACTTCTAAGGAGCAATATATCTGACCTATTTTTAGGATGAGGTGAATTTTATTTTAAAAGAGCCTATTTCTTTTCACTCAGGATAACAGAAGCCTAGGGGAACTAGCCTGAATAGGGATGTACATTATAGAAGTCTAAATTTAGTTGAATGAATCCTGTCCTGTCCTGTCCTGTCCTGTAGGGATCCTGTAAGGACAGGATGACTGCATATAAATATTCAGTCATCAGATAAATTTCTTTTCAGTAGAATAGACAAATATGCTAGGCAAACCAGTGGAAGAGATAAACAGATTAATGTATTTGTGATTTTGTGTTAGACAATAGCGGATACAGAGCAATTTTTCTTTTGAAAATCAAGTAGCACACAATTCACTAAAGTTACTAATTGAGAAATTGGAGTTTTTGCCTTTTTTAGGGAACACTCACATGCAGTTTTAACAAGACAGAATTTCACCAGAGAAGAGAGTGATATCTCTTACTCATACCAAACTAACAGCAAAGCAGGTATTCAGGAAACTCAGTTATAATGCCTCCTGCTCTGTCTGTGTCTAGGAGAGTGCTCAAATGCTCATTTCACGCTGTCGTGGTTTATGCTGGCAGGCAGCCAAATGCCACACAGCTGCTCGCTCACTCTCCCCCACACAGTGGGACAGGGAGAGAATTGGAACGGTAAGAGTGAAAAAAACTCATGGGTTGAGATAAAGACAGTTTAATAGAACAGAAAAGGAAGGGAAAATAATAATAATAATAATGATGATGATGATGATGATGATGATGGTGATGATGATGATAGAATACACAAAATGAGTAATGCACAATGCAATTTCTCACCACCCGTGCTGACCAATAACCAAGTAGTGATCGCTACTTCCTGGAACACACCTACCATTCATATACTGAGCATGATGTCACATGGTATGGAATACCCCTTTGGCCAGCTGGGCCAGCCATCCCGGCTATGCTCCCTCCCAGCCTCTTGTGCACTTGGCAGAGCATAGAAGGATGTCCTTGACTAGTAGGGTACTTAACAACAACTAAAAACATCAGTGTGTTATTAACATTCTTCTCATACTAAATCCAAAACACAGCACTAGGAAGAAATTTAACTCTATCCCAGCTGAAACCAGGACACACACTTTACCTTTAAATGTTAAAACAACCTCATTTTGGTTATGCTGATATAAATTGTGCAGTTACCTTTTTGATCCATTTTATAGTACTTTGCATTACTAACTGGCAGATTAATAATAAGAGAAAGCTACTTAACACATGACTTACTTAGATGTCAGAACTGAAACACTAAGATCTATTTCATGCCTACAAAGTTTTACCTAGTGCTACCAAAATTCACAAGCTCTTTTTACACTACTGCTCTTCTTCTAAACTGCTCACAACTTAGCTTCTATCTGGGATCTCCCAGGGAAGAATCAAACTCAGGTCCTGCTTAAAAATAGGACTCAACAACAAGGTAAAACAGAAGTGGTTCTTTCATCTCTTCTGTTGAGACTTTTCTACATTTATAGTATAAATAAATGTTCATTGAGGCAAGGACATCATTTTATGATTCTTCTTAATTAAAACAAAACAAAACAAAACAAAACAAAACAAAACACCACAACCAAAACTAGAAAGAATTTATAGGTAAAAATAATAACATTGAAAAACCTTTGGTTCAACATTGCAATAATTCTTTGTTGAAATGAAAAAGTACTGGGTTATGTTTCAGGATATTTATAAATTTTTATATAGGAAGGCAAGTTCTAAAATATTTAGCTATAACAACTGAAGAATATCTTTCCTAGAGTATTTCTTAACAAATTTTTTTTTTTACATTTTTTCTCAGTATTTTAATCTTCAGAATATTGAAAATTTAAAATAAGAGTGAAAAATTCAAAGTGTGACTGTGCTTTCCTCCAGGTGATGGAAAAATATGTTAATATTTACATTGAAAGTTTTAAATTCATATGCATGGCTACAACCTATATGTATATATATTATATAAGAGTGCAGGCACATAAACTGCATGTGATTCATGAAGATGTTACACAAATACCTTTCAACCACAGGTCGTGCATGCTTAATTTGTGTCCCCTAGAACGCAACTGGTCATTCCCCCAAAGAAGCACTTTATGAAATCTCGTTTTCTTCTAAGAAGAACTTCATTAGCACTACAAACATAATCCTAAAATATGCTCTTCCTTGTTTTATTGTTCCCTGCTAGTTTTGCACAACTGTGCTCAAAACAAAATATTCAGCAGTTAGGCACTGTTCAGAGTGGCAGTTCTAGGTGATTTTTTGTAACTAAACATGAAATTAAATTTCAAAAGCTGATTTTAAACAGTAGCAGCATTGTGTCTTAGCCCTGGAACAGGGTTCACACACAAGAATTTTATTTTTCAGGAAAATGACTGCAACAGTAAATTCAACAGCAAAGTTCCCTCTAGCTAATGCTGTTTTCATGTCCTGTAAATGTTGCATTCTTTTCCCATCTACTACCTTCTGCCTTTCAAGGAAATATGAAGAGGGACCCTGAATCTTGCTTTTCTAGATATCAGTGTTTGGTGTCTTCTCCTGCAGTAGAGAGAGGATATTTATCAATTTAAATAAGTTTGTTTTTTTTTTTAATCTGGATGTCCTATACTCTAGGTAAGTGATCTGATAACCTCCTTACTGTGTAAAAGGCAGATATGAGCTATTAAACTCAACATAGTGATGTATTAGATGCAGAAGCATAGATCAGACACTTTGAGTGGTTTAGGATTTTAGGTAAATTTTAGGTATCTAACCACTCATATTTTGGTCTTTTGGGCTTATAAATGGGTATGTATGCACCCGTATAGTGTGGAACTTTTCTGCCTAAAATTTGAGTATCTTATAGCAGCTCTGAGCAGTGGTCAAACCAAGATATTAATTTTGGTATTTAATTGTCCTTGGCATTAGAGTAGAAGAAATTATTATGACCTCATTTAACTTTGGTTTCTGTTTTATCTAAAAGCTTTCAAAAACTATATCTGAGATGAAGGTGCAGTAAACAAGTTCACCCGATTTATGCCTTCCTCTCCCTTATTCTCTAGTTTTAAGTAAAATCTAAACATTTGCAAAGTTTTTAATAAACTTGGCTTGGTTGCATCAAAATCTGAAAATAACATTTAGGTTACAATAGGATAGGAACAACAGAATGTTTTAGCACTTCCTTGAGTAAGCTGCCATTATTTCCACAGTACTTATTTCATTGTGGGTTATCTACCTTTGTCATAGTGTTAATAGAGATGCTGAACTCTCTATTAAATCTGTTTTCACTATTTTCTCTAAATGGTTACCTTCCATATTCATATCATCTCCATCCAAAATAGCTTTCATAAAAGCATATTGCATAGTTGCAGTTTTAATGTAATTAAGTATATGAGAAGGGGAAGAGTCTGTATGCCCTCATCACCAGCGTTTCTAGAATCAGCAGATCTCCAATATTGCAATGGATTATGCTGGTGTTGAGAGGTTTTGTGCCATAATTCTGACATAATCTGTATTTTTTTATGGCATAACACTTCCTGTTTATGGTACATGATCTCTTTTATCACATATACATTTACTCCTTTTCTACCAGGAATCAACAGTATAAAATAAAAATAAATAAAAAATTATTCAAATGGTAGAATGCATCCTGTTCCATTAACAAAATAAATGACAGATATATTGTGTATTGCCTGGAAAATAAAATTAGCTACTTTTTGGTTAAAGAAGATGCACATTACTGTAAAGGGCTTCTGGTGTTTCTCCCAGTGCTAATTGTTTCAATAAAATGTCTGCTCTTTACTAAGCAAAGCTCCTGAATTTACTGCTTATTTTAAATTTCTGTTTGTTTTCCTTTAATATGATATTAATTGGTATTCCATTTGGCTTCTATTGCTTTTTCACCACTTTTAGGTGATTAGCCTTGATTTTAAAGGAATACAAGTATTTGATTTTAAAAAATAATGAGTTTATGAGAATTTTTTTTTTTTCTGAAACATAGGGAGCAGACGATGATCTTATTTTACTTACTCTTTTGTTAAATATTAATAATTCACAACAGTTTTACACAATGTGATTAAATATAACTTTGGTACAACAGAGTGTTTCATGTAGATTTAAAGAGTTTGTGCATCATTTCAGCATAGACTATCACTTTCATTAAGAAGTAAGGAAATATTTTGCTGGCACAAAGCACAGGATCATAAATTGTTTTCTTCTATGGAATCTATTCCTTCTTTCCCTTGCACAAAACTCCAGGAAAGTTTCACTTTAAGTAGCAATGTCCAGTATTCTAATAATATTAGTTATGTCGACACTAAGAAAACTAATTTCCTTTTTTTTTTTTTTCTTACCTTCAGTTCTTTTTAAAATGTTTTCTTTGCATCACTTTGAAATTTGAGGAAGAAGCTCTTATTTGGTATTTCTGAAATACCAGTGCTAATACGCTCACATTGAGTAAGGGTTATAGTCCATTTAAGATAGTACACTATCAGCATAAAGTCCTATTAGGTTAGCTGAGTAATATTTTTAATTTAAATTTAATTGACTTGTTTCTTTGAGACTATAGTTATTATCTAAAATAAATACTGGAGCAAAAAGCCTCATATCAGTGGTATAACTCAAAGCAAAAAAAAGGAGGAGGAAACTCCTGTGAATATTTTTATTAGAATATGTAGCTGCCTTCAAGCTTTTATTTTTGTTTCTTACTTGTTTGCCTTGACAAGATTGGCAAGATTCATTCTTACTGTAGATTAATGCTATATTCTTTATCTTGATCATATTGGTTTAGTATATCAAATCTTGAACCACATTAACCAATCCACAAGACAATCGCATGGTGATACAAGAGTTACAAAAAAATTTTTAGTTTCCTTTTCCTCTCTTCAGTGAAAAAGCTTCCAGAAATTTCTAAGCTGAGAACCTCAACTATCAAAGTGACCTAGTAAAAAATGTTGAATGTGTACTGTTTCCAAAGATATCAGCAGTGTTAAAAATACGAGTATTTGGTTCTTTTAAAGTGAAGCTCTTTGTTTTCTGATACCCCAATTAATGAACACATGACTAATAATGGCCCCTTGCAGATTTGGTGTAGGCTAACATCACATTGTGAGAATGTTTACAGTTTTAGGTAACAAACAAAAGACAGATCTTTGTTAATTGCATAGATATCAAATAATTGTTAAAAAGTTGATAAGTAAATCCCTCAGATTAATTTCCTTTTTAACTGAATAATGCGGATACACTTTAAGTGATTCAAATTGTCTTTAAAGAGGGGATATTAGTGACTTATCACTTCTAATATTAAAAAGAAATTTAGTAGTAAAGGATCAGTTCCTGAACACCACGACTTTTCTGACCATTTTGAGAGGATAAAAAGGATATAATTTCCAGAAGACAATTTGTTTTCCATAAAGTTTATGTACTTTTCTTAATAGTTTACTCAGCAGACTTCTGTAAAGCAATAGAAAATTTTAGATTTTTATAAATATCTGGGAACTTTTAAGAAATTATAATGTATATTTTAATTAAAATGATAAAAAGTCATGGCTTTTTTTTTTTGTGTACATTTAAATGAAAGGCTTTGGGAAAAACTTAAGAATCTTGGAATATAAGGCTTTCAATATGCAGCGTAATGCATTATTGTCCATGGCTATGCTTTCAGTTTATATATAATTTTATTGTTATGATTTTTGTTTGAGTAATCATCTAAAGTGGAATGCATTCCAAAGTACACATTTGCATTTTGGCAGATGGGCTGTGTCATAAAAAGAACTTTTTTTTTTTTTCCTTTATTGAATATAAAGGAGACTTGAGGAGACTATCTCAGATATCTCTGCATATAGCTATACTGTTGATATCTAAATGTAGATATGACCAATAAATCTACATATGTTTTATTTGTATGATTTTTGTGGATTCATATTGTGAATAACAATACAAAGCCTACCTTTAAAATGAGCGCCTTCTTTGCCTCAGTCTTTACTAATAAGACCAACCTTCAGGAATCCCAGATCCCAGACACCAGGGAGAAAGGCTGGAGCAAGGAAGATCTACCCTGGGTGGAACAAGTCAGGGAATACTTACGCAAACTGGACATACATAAGTTCACGGTCCCTGATGGGATGCACCCATGAGAGCTGGCAGATGTCATTGCAAGGCCACTTTCTATAATATTTCATCAATCGTGGTGACTAGCAGAAGTGCTCAAAGACTGAAGGAAAGAAAATGTCACCCCCATCTTCAAGAAGGGCAAGAAGGAGAACCCAGGGAACTACAGGTTGGTCAACCTCATCTCAGTCCCTAGTAATGTGATGGAGCATCTAATCATAGAAACCATTTTCAGGCACATTAAGGACAAAAAAAATCATCACGAGAAGTCAGCTTGGCTTCACCAAGGGGAATCATGTTTGACCAACTTGATAAACTTCTATGGTGAAGTGACTGACCCAGTAGATGAGGGGAGAGTAGTGAATATTATGTACCTGGACTTCAGGAAGGCCTTTGACACTGTATCCTGTAAGATCCTCATAAAGAAGCTGTTGACATATGGGCTGGATGAACAGACAGAAGTGGGTTGAAAACTGGCTGAATGGCTGGGCCCAGAGGGTGGTGATCAGTGGAACAAAGCCTAGTTGGAGGACAGGGACTAGCGATGTATCTCAGGGATCAATATTGGGTCCAGTCCTGTTTAACATCTTCATTAATGATCTGGCTGATGGGGCAGAATGTATCCTCAGCGAGTTTGCAGATGACATCAAACTGGGAAGAGTGACTGATACACCAGAGGGTTGTGATGCCCTTCAGAGGAACCTTGTCAAGCTGGAGAAATGGGCTGACAGAAGAAATTCAACGAGAAGTGAAAAGTCCTGCATCTGGAGAAGAATAACCCCATGCACCAATATATGCTGGGGGCCACCCACCTGGAAAGCAGCTTGTTGGAATAGAACCTGCGGCTCCTGGTGGACACCAAGTTGAACATCAGCCAGCAATGTGACCTTGCCTCAGAAAAGGCTAACGGTATCCTAGACTGCATTGGCAGGAGTGTTGCCAATAGGTCAAGGGAGGAGATCCTTCCCTTCTACTCAGCACTGCTGAGGCCACACCTGGAGTTCTGTGTCCAGTTCTAGGCTCCCCAGTACAACAGAGATGTGGACATACTAGAGAGAGTCCCACGAAGGGCCACTAAGATGACTAAGGGTCTGGAGCACCTTACATATGAGGAAAGGCTGAGAGAGCTGGGACTGTTTAGCCTGGAGAAGAGAAGGCTCAGGGGGATCTCATCAATGTATATAAATACCTGAAGTGAGGGTGCAAAGAGGACACAACCAGGCTCTTTTCAGTGGTGCCCAGTGACAGGACCAGAGGCAATGGGCACAAACTGAACACAAGAGGTTCCCTCTGAACATAAAGAAACACTTTGTACCATGAGGGTGACCAAGCACTGGCACAGGTTGCCCAGGGAGGTTGTGGAGTCTCCATCCTTGCAGGTATTAAAAATCTGTCTGGACATGGTCCTGGGCAACTGGCTGTAGGTGGCCGTACTTGAGCAGGGGAGTTGGACCAGATGATCTCTGGAGGTCCCTTCCAACCTCAACCATTCTGTGATTCTGTGAAAAGGTTATATACAAAGATTACAGAAGGTGAAGTGATTTTCTGAGGATCATTAGCACAGCTGGGGTTAAAAAGGATGACTTTTGTATCCTAAACAGCTATCTGTATATCAAACTTCTACATGTGAGTATCCAATAGTGGTTCCTGTTGTTGCTGGGGCGAGTGTGTGTTTATATCCCCAGACTTGTTTTCCAGTAGTCAGCTTTTTGGGGGGGTTCCACATGTTTTATCACTGTCTGTTTGGCCTGTCTTTGGTTTCAGCAGTTTTTGGAGAAGGATCCTGAGTTTTGGTAGTTCTCTGTGGGTTAATTTTATGTATTTAGGCAGGGATAATTGGAGGAGGGGGGAGGGGGAGGGAAGGATGGTGTTAATAGCCCTTCCCACCCTAGCATTTTTTTGTGGAATTATTCATTTGCTCATTTGTTTTGGGTTTGTTTTTGTTAAATCTGGACCCCTAGTACCAGCTGCTTCTGGAAGCTTCCAGGATCTCCTACCAGTAATCACACCTGCCAGCCATTTCCTGATAGGCTGGTTCTTGCCCTGATAAGGTGTGCTTCTCCTGATGGGATGCTGTGGCTGATGGGACATGGGAGATCCTGGGCCTGGCTGCTGAGTTTTACCTAAGTAAAATACATGTTAAGTGTATTGCAAAAGCTGGTGCAAACGGATTTGAATCTCTACTGACTTAATGTGAATTTAAGTAATTGGTTTTCTCCGAATTCTTTTATTTTAGTCTTGAAGATTTTGTAAATGTTTTTGTATGCAAAAAAAAAAAAATAGTTTGACTATTTTTCATATCACATGGTGCCATTTAAGGGATAGCACATGGTAATAGGCAACTGTGAGATATATTAGGGCACATAAGGTCAGAGGGTGAAATTAGATCACTAGTGACAGAGCAATGTTATAAGAAAGTGACCTTATCCAACAACTGCCACTAACTAAACTGCACGGGTTTTAAACAAAGCATTGGCAAGAATGTGTCCTTGTGATATTCATGTAGTAGTGTAGCAGTTTTACAGCTTTTAAGGAAGGATAAAATTACTTCACCCCATTTTATCATACATTGAAAAAATTGCAAATGGTGCTTCTAGAGGACTAGCATCTGCACTTTATGAATAAATGTCAGATGATTAGCATAAAACCATCAGTGTATTGATCACAAGACACTCTCCTTGATTAAAAAACAGGCAACAAAGTAACATTGCAAAATGTAAAGACTGTAGCTTTGCACTAGTAAGTTGTCTGCATAAAGGTGAGATTGCTAAGCATCTAGACTGATCATCTATCAAGGACTTTATCTTAGTCACAGTTAAGTCAAAAGACTGCTATTTAAATAGAAGGAGCTGACTCTCAAGTAAGCAATCCTCTTCCACAATGTCAGTTGCAGTGGCACAATTCCTGGCCAAGTACGAGAACTTTACCTGAATAACAAGATTTCATAAAGGTTCTGGATTTTCTTTAAATATTCCCTTTACAGTTTTCTGCTGCCCTTGGCATTTCGTGATAAAAAATGGGAGATTTCTAATATGTGAAATGGTGTTGTGATGTTTGTTATTAAATTAATAAATCTGGAATAACATTGTTCGTTATAATTAAAATAGTGAAAGTCCTGTGTCAACTGCTTTATCCGACATGGCTTAAATAGCAATGTTTGTATCCTCAGCTTTTAAACCAGTGGCAGATACAAGAAAATAATTTTATAGTATGAAGTTCATTCTGTTCTGTGGTGAAATAGTCAATCTCTGATCATGATGATCCTTAGCATGACTAAGGAAAGTAAGTGGGATGTATTTCACCTTAGGGATCAAGACATAATACTGTTCACATTCATTAAATATTCTGACATCTTGTCCAGCAAGTTTCTTTATGGCAGGAAATGATTTATTCTTTACTGACAGCAGAGGGCAAAAGTGACAATATGTGACACTACAGATGTTGTTTTATTCATGAGAGGAAGTTATACTGATTAAATGATATTCACATGCTTAGAATAAAACCTGCACTTCAACTCTGAAATTAGTTTTTGGACGCTAAAATTTTATTTGAGTTATGGGTTCTGAAGAGTAGAAGAACCTCCACCCTACATTAAGAAAAAAAAATTAACACTGGCATGTGTAAAACGTGAGCGCCATTGTAAATTGCCCATGGATGCTTTAGACCAATGGTGGGATCCATGTCATCAATCCTTTTAACACTCTCACGTTGCTTTTTAAGACAAAATAGTGTGAAGAGTTTGGAAACCAAAACACTTTAATCACAAATACATACAATTTTATGGATTATGTGACTTCCCCTTTCTGTGGAAGAGATGTCAGAATCCAGAAGAGAAATTGGGCAGATCAGCACAGTCATTTCAGCTGTGCATTACGTAGTCCTGGAGGAGAGTTTTGGGATTCCTTCAGAGTCCCTCAGGTTCTCCTTTTTCTGGGTTCCCTGATGAGTCTCTCCTTAGTTTCCTAGTTATAGGATTGGGAAGGGAATATTTCCTTGGTGACTAGTCCATTCAAATTGCACTAATGTTGTCTGATTTGTGGTCTCCTTTGTTGGTACTCAATGTCTGCTTGTTCAGGACACTTCTGAAAGTTTGCACTTGTTGATGATCAGCAGGTTGTTTGCATAGTTTGGCTGTCTATTTCCCTGAGAACACAAAAAATATTCAATGTTAGTTCTGTTGTTTGGGACAGGTGGTTGATCATATTTTGTCTACTTCTACTTAATCAAAAAGTTGGTTAGTTTGTCCTCTACAGAAAAAGTTCATGGGTTTATGCTAACAGATAGGATTAGGCCCTGATGCACCTGAACAGGATTTATTCTGCTGACACAAAAATAACTGTGCAATATGGAGCATGTTTTGTACTGCTTATCACTGTAGGACTTCGTTCTCTTGCAGCACTTGGGTATCTCTGTGGCATTCTTTGATGTATTCACAATTTAGTCAGACTTTAAAATTTTCTGGGTATGTGACTGCCAGAAAGTTAAACTAGGGAAATGCAATATGTGAAATCTTTCTGGAAAGAGTAAAATGTCACCATCTTCAAAGTACGGAATTTTCAGTAGATTACATTCAACCAGTTTACTGAAATAGGGGAAAATAACTATAGGTAATAAGTAGATTGACTTAATGTCTAGGTTGCAGGAAATAGCAAAGGAGCCCATTTTATGGATTCATGGATTATGGAATAATTTCTTTTACATAGTTCTGGTTCTGTAAAAGTTAGGCATTTAGCCTCTGCACTCATTATTTAGCTTACCTCTATGGTTAACAGTGAGTTACCTTAACACGATTCTTTTTTTAGCATGAAATCTTACATACTCATATTGATCAGCTAATTCTATTTCGATACCTGAAATTATGTGAAATACCCTCTACTGTAATGACATACAAGGGATCTGGACTTGATAACCCAGGAGATCTTTTGGGGGAGTGTCTCTAGGTGAAATCAGCAGTCTGGTCTGATTTACTGTCTGATCATACAATTGCAAGTGCCATTGAAGAAAAATCAACAGTAGTTTGCAGATGGACTGAATAAAGCTGATTATGAAGCCTCCTTGTAGCATCCTAGGGTAAACAGGACCTTTATGTTGTGAATGAGTGGTTTAGAGGCCACCCAAAGAATCAAAGGTATTGGCAGAAAGTGATTTTAATAGAGATTTATAAAGGTGCGGCTTAACAGAGTTCGATAGCAAGGTCCACTCTATTACTACAGAGATGAAACATATATAAAGAAAAATCATGTTATGTTTAAGGGTTTATATCTTAGGGATTATATGTGTTTAGCAGCAGTCTAGGGTTCATTCACAGTTTTAGCAGCACTTAATAATTAACTAATTTAATATTTATGAAGTAAGTGTTTGTAGAGCTTACTACAGTCACAACTTAATTACAAATTATGCTTACTATTAGTTCACTCACATACACACAGACAGAAATATATATTTATATATAAAAATGTACAAAAGGTACCTGTTAAAAATTCCCCTCGAGTTCAGTAAGGAAATATTCACGTGAAATGTCTCAGCATTTCTCTCAACAGGCAAGGTTTGAGCGTCGAGAAGTGAAGGGGTTCAGCCCAGATCCTGTCATCAGCTTTTGGTGACAGTCCTCCGAATATCACAGACCCGAGAGGTCGTGAGCTCTGAGAAGCGTCCCACTCAGAGGGAGATGCTGGGTGCAGCTCACTGCGGTCCAGGAGAACTCAAAGGGCCTCACTTAGGACCACCGTTTATAGGTTTGCAAGATGATTGGCTTTAGTCATCCGTAAATTTCCATCCTGGCCACAGTCCCAGGTGGTAATTACTAAAAATTCTCAAGGTTTCAGTGTTGTTCTATTTGACATCTTGGCCAGGCAGTGGCCGTACGTTCCCAGCTCAGCTACGCAGAGTTTCTGATATGGTCAAGGAGCGCTCAACTGCCAGACTTAATACACCAAGGCCGAGGTTTCATGGGAATTTCTGAGATTGACGAGCTGCCTAGGAGAGGCGAGGGGGAAATGCACCACCACACTTTACAGCTCTACAAATGTCTGCATGTCTGAGCTTCTTTAGATCTCTTCTTTACTCATCAATGCTTATTTTATTTCCTTGGAAGTTCTCAAGCTCTTAAGCTCCACTTCAGTTCTAAGCATTACCTACTACTTAACAGGCTGGGATCAACATTTGGAGGCTAAATATAGTTTGTGCCAACTATGGGAGTATTTCCCCTTCCATATACAATTTGAAGTTGCATCTTTTAATTTCATTCACATATTTTCTTTGGGGAGATTAGTATTACCAGTTAAAGTGTAAAGTTTCATTTATTTTACCTATGATTACTGTGATTAACTAAAAAATATTGAGACATATTATGTGTTTCAGAATTAGCTGTGAAATACTGTTCATAACTTCTTGTCTGCCATATTAAGGTATTTCCAAAGCTATTTGGACTTATGTCTTCGATTTCCGTATTTTTACTGTACTTCTGTGACCATGATCTCAAAGGCTATGAGTCGTACAGAATTGGTTCTTAGTGTATGAGTTAAATAAGTTTGTGTAATGTGGGTCTCTACACTCTAAATGCTGTCGTTCCAGCAAGTTATTTTGAGAATCTATTAAATGCAGGTTTCTGCAGTCTGTCTGTAGTATTTCTGATTAAAAAAACAACAAACGAACAAAAAACTTTGTGTAATTATGGCTTTTAAAGAACTCACAGCTCATAAAGTGTTACTTGTAATATTAGACTAACATTTCATTTTGAAGGACTCCAGGGCTTCGGGACTCCAGTCTTTCATTTTGAAGGACTCAAGCTTCGCAAGCTTGAACTTGTGTATGCAGTGTGATTGGTGATTATTTCAAACAGCAAAACAGCTGCTCCTCACATGCAGATTACATATTACTTAATGGCATACCAAAATGCTGTTACAGTAATCAATGGCAGGAAATACTGTTCAATGAAATTCAGCTTTAGGTTTTAGATGGAGAAAATATTCTTTCTGCTTTTCCTCCTCCACTTCTCAAACACTTCAGGATGTAAAATGTAAAAATATTAATACCTATGGTCTATGCAAATACTTCCGACCGCATGTCATTCTGGTTAGTATTGAGTCACGTCTATTACGTCAAGACAATCTTCATTTAGTTTTATTAGTCCCTAGCCCAACATCGTCAGTTGACGTTGCAGAAAAAACCCGACCAAACAAAAAAAACCCTCCTTAATTTGGGTACAACTCTAGATTTCATAGCTTCATTCCAGCGAGGACAGAATAACTACCATAGAGGTAGGTAATTTAATAAAATATAGTTTTGTTTTAAGTTGTGAAAAAATGTTCATCAAACTAGCCTCAGAATCAAGGTGATTCTTGTATTTTGTTTTGTTCTAAAGAACAAGAATAAAATCCTGGGGAAAGAACCCACAACAAGTGTTCAGGAGAAAACACTTGAATGAGAATCATCAATAGATTTGATGTAGATCTGACAATAAATCTTGATTATGAGCAGAGCTTAGGAAGTTTGCAGGTCATGCATTTAGCTGGAATTGTATAATATACTGTCAATTTTCTTGATATGATTGCCTATCTTGTAAAAGGGGATGACCACAGCAAACATACTTCTGAAATTAACAGCCCACAATTACTTCCTCTGCTCTTACTAGCTGAGTTTGCACCATATCAGCACAGAACTGAATATAGTTTAGAGATGTATTGTTGTTCTGAAGCTATGCAAAGTTGTGTTTTGAACCTAAGAACTTCTTTAAAACATTAGAGTTCAATGTGTAATGCCAAGGGTATTCATATATGGTAATGCCAGTTTCCTTGATTACTCACTGTCATGTCCCTTGTTTGTTGAGTCTATCAGGGGTGGTGCAACACTGTATTTTGTGCTGCATATCTCAACATTCCAGTGAGTGTAGTAAGAAATTATATTTTTCTACTAAATGGTGTATTTTAGAATATTTAATTTGCTGTTACTTACAGGTATTAAGGCTCCTATTAAAACAGGTAAATTAGCTAAAAATTATTTTCTTACTGCTTTTATCCTTTAGTTAATGACTTTGAACATAGAATCACAGAACCATAGAATAGTTTGGGTTGGAAGGAACCTTTGAAGGTCATCTAGTCCAACACCCTGGAATGAGCAAGGACATCTTCAACTAGATCAAGTTGCACAGAGCCCCATCCAACCTGACCTTGAATGTTGCCAGGGGCATCTACCACCTCTCTGGGCAACCTCTGCCAGTGTTTCACGACCCTCATTGTAAAAAATTCCTTCCTTATATGTAGTCTAAATCTACCTCTTTTAGTTTAAAGCATTCCCCCTTGTCCTGTCACAACAGGCCCTGCTAAAAAGTTTGCCGCCATCCTTCTTATAAGCTCCCTTTAAGTACTAAAAGGCCGCCATAAGGTCTCCCCAGAGCCTTCTCTTCTCCAGGTTGAACAACCCCAGCTCTCTCAGCCTTTCTTCATAGGAGAGACGTTCCACCTCCCCGATCATTTTCGTGGCCCTCCTCTGGACTCAGTCCAACAGGTCCATGTCTCTCCTGGACTGAGGGTTGCAGAGCTGGATGCAGTACTGCAGGTGGGTCCCACCAGAGCAGAGGAGAGGGGCAGAATCACCTCCCTCAACCTGCTGGCCCTGCTTCTTTTGATGCAGTCCAGGATACGGTTTGGCCTTCTGGACTGCGAGCACACATTGTCGGCTCATGTCCAGCTTTTCATCCATCAGTACCCCCACGTCCTTCTCGGCGGGGCTGCTCTCAATCCCTTCATCCCCCAGCCTGTATTAATACCAGGGGTTGCCCTTGGTCTTATTGAACCTCATGACGTTCACATGGGCCCACTTCTCAAGCTTGTCCAGGTCCCTCTGGATGGCATCCTGTCCCTCAGGCATGTTGCCCACACCACTCAGCTTGGTGTCACCTGCAAACTTGCTGAGCGTGCACTCGATCCCACTATGTCATTGATGAAGATCTTAAACAGTACCGGTCCCAATACGGACCCCTGAAGGACACCACTTGTCACCCATCTCCATCTGGACATTGAGTTGTTGACCACTACCCTCTGGATGCATCCATACAACCAATTCCTCATCCACAGGACAGTCCACCCATCAAATCCATATCTCTCCAGTTTAGAGAGAAGGATGTTGTGGGAGACGGTATCAAAGGCCTTACAGAGGACCAGATAAACGACATCTGTAACCCTTCCCATGTCCATTGATGTAGTCACT
>NW_009218612.1:0-7716 GCF_000690835.1 Fulmarus glacialis
GGTGCCCTGCTGAGCTCTCTGTTAAACGTCCACAGTTGTATCTCTCTCTTCTGAAGCCTCTGCCTTAAACTGGTTGTAGCTCTTCATATGGTGTGCCAGGCTTTCCCGGGCCTCGCAGTAGATGCGGGATATTAATGTTGGTTTTGTTAGCACAGTGTTTGTGAACGTCCAGTGTACAGTAGAGGCTTCGACATACTGTTTCCTTGAGTAAACGAGTTACTATGCCAGTAAAGGAGTTTTCTTAGGGATATAGGGATTGAGGTGGTAAGTGGTGGAGGGATTGAATCTGAATCACAACTTTTTGTCTTAATATTTATCTGTGGAGTTTATTTTCTCTTGTGCATGTGTGGAAGGTAGCTTAGTTTAATACTGCTGTATTATGGGGCAGTTGCTGGATGCAGTTGAGACGGTCATGATGTGTACATGATGTGTGGAACGAGCCTTATAATTGCTTTACCTGTGTAGTACAGATAGGTCTTTGTTGTGAATAATTGTTGAGGAGTTTGTGTAATGTCACTTGTCTAGTGCATGTGGGGCTGTCTCCCTGGCTGTCCCCATAGACTGCAGTTAATTCCTTTGAGGCTACAAATTAACAGCAGTTAATACCTTCTCGTATAGCAGTTACTGCAACACAGGAGACTCGGTTTATGTGGTGTATAGAAAAAAGTAATGTTTACTCATCATGGAGTGTTTGTAGACATTTGAAAACATAATGCCTACTAATGTTGAAGCACTTTGGTTTTTGTATGAAGCCTGTAGTGTCAGAAGTTTATAACAAGAAAAAAGATACAAAGTTTTCATAAATACTTCATGTCCCCGTTACTTAGCTTTCCTCTGTTGACTGAATGTAAGGATTTGCAGTAATTAAGTAAAAGCAAAAGCAGTGGGCTTCTTCCCCAGCTAAATTTCTACTGGTGTGTAAATAGTTTGTACTGAAATGTTACTTGTTTTTACATTTGATACTTTGGAGTGAATTGTAATTTGTAAATGTTTTCAATGCCTTTAGGCTGTGGTGCAAGGCCATTTTTGCTGGCTACAAACGTGGCCTCCGAAACCAGCGGGAGCACACTGCCCTTCTGAAAATTGAAGGTGTTTATGCCCGTCAGGAGACAGACTTCTACTTGGGCAAGAGGTGTGCCTATGTATACAAAGCTAAAAAGTAAGTCACTTTTTATTGTTATGTTAAATTAGCCAACTCCTGTATCAGCTTTTGCAAATGCCAGCATGTGAGCAGTCTGTTTATAGAGCTTTTGTTAGAATAAAAATAAATTGGGCTCAATTTATCAATAGAATGTCCACGGAGTACTGTGTAGACCAGTTTCCTGGTTTGGTTTTGTTTTTAAAGTCCTTAGTTATTGTCAATAGAATGTCCACAGAGTACTGTGTAGACCAGTTTCCTGGGTTGGTTTTGTTTTTAAAGTCCTTAGTTATTTTTGCTTTAATTGGCCTATGTGTTCTTAATTCAGATCATGAAATTATGTGAAATAGTCATTCACTGTTATAAATTATATGTTAGAGAGCAAATGGGATGACAAAAACAAATTTTGCCTGAGATTGGCAAAACTGAAGGCAGCTTGATGGAGTAAATTGAAGCGAGGTGAATTTGTGTCGAGTACTATGAGCTATTGAATTACTTTAACAGCAGAATTATTTTGTGAAGCCTGGAGGAATTTGTATCCTGGCTTTTGTGTGTCTGTGTCAGAGCACTGTCACTTCTGCTGTGCTGGCATTGGTGGAGGCCTTAAGAACAGTTACTTACTACCTTCCACTTACTGTTTTTCTTTGAGTGTAGTTGTTAGAGTTCAGATATGGGCGTTCGGAATTGCCTTGAATAAAATGGATCAGACTGTTAACTTGACCACCATCATTTCCAAGATGGCATATGGTTTTTCTTCTAAAATAGTCTTTTGCAGTCTTATACCAGTAGTTGAAGTTGACAAGTTTTTGGTTCGGTCATCTTAGCATTAGCGTTTTCCAAATTTTTAAGTTTTGTGACTTGTTAATAGTTCTCCAGTGGAGCTTCTGATAAATTACAAGCTGCAATACTTGCCTTATTTGGAAGGTACAGTGAAAATCCCAGGTCTAGCAAATTTCACAGGTTAATAAGTGGAATGTGGCCCAACTAAAGATGGCTGTGGAGTAAAGTTGTGGAAGTGCCTTAAAGAGGCTGCATTGTCCACCCCATCACTGGTCAGTCCCGTATGGAGCTGTGACTGGCATGCTCAGCGGTTCTTTTCCTCTCTCCTCAGCAACACTGTAACCCCCGGTGGCAAGCCCAACAGGACACGAGTGATCTGGGGGAAGGTAACCCGTGCCCATGGGAACAGCGGCATGGTTCGTGCCAAGTTCCGCTCCAACCTTCCTGCCAAGGCCATTGGACACAGAATCCGAGTGGTAAGTGGGTTTATTTTAGCAACAAGATTTTTATCGGCGGTTTTTGGAGTGCCTTTTAATCCCACATAGTATGAGGGAAAACTTGAACTATGGTTTTGTTCTGTTGCTGTTGTGTATTCAGCATGGCTCTTTGATAAGTGCTCCTTCTGGAGTTGGGAGAGGTTTATCGCTGGCTGCTTGTGCTGAGGGGGGTTGCCTCGTTGTCAAGGGTTTTGTGTGCTTGCTCAAGTTGTCTGGAAAGACTGTTTGAGTTCTGGACTCTTCCTCAGCTCCCTTCTAAACCTATCTTGATTTCTTTTCCCTGGATCTTGTACATGTATTTTTGCACCCTTCTACTTCTGTTCCTACCTGTTGACAGGTTTTTCTCCTGCCTCCCAAATGTTTTAACTGAGGGCTGTGTTATCCTGACCTGTCCACTAGGATCTGTTCTAGCCACAAGGCTTCAATGAGACTGTCCCTTTAGATCCATCACCCAGAGTTTTGATGCGGTATCTTCCTAGTGATGTTGCTACACATTTTCATTCTTGCACCTCTTCTGTGTAAATGGGGGGGTTGCTTTTGTAGTAGTTGAAGAGATCGATGATCTAGATTGTAACTGCAAAACTTGTGCTTAAAATAGTACAGTCCAGTAACAGGATTTCTAATGTGATTCTATTTTTTCTTTTACAGATGCTGTATCCATCTAGGATCTAAATTTTTATTGGAAATAAAATGGAGAATCTGTTTAGTTTTTGTACATTTCTATTTTTATCCCCTCCACCTGTTTTGAGGGACTTTGTTCTTTTTCAGTAGCATATCAGAATTTACAGCACAGGGATTGAGTAGTGACTCTAAGCTAGACAATGAAACAGAGATTCGACCCGTGCTTGGCAAGGCATTTGTAGAGCAGACTACATTCTAAAGACAAATAACTGGCAGCCTTTACTGCGACCTGTCTGTGCCTCCTATCATGGAACTGAATGGTTTGCAGGGCTAAACAATAAATGTTTACAACCTCATAAACTGTGCACACAAGCTTTATATAGAACATGAGAAATACTTCTTTGCCTACCTACTAGAGGGAAACTTCTCATTCCTGTTTCTCGTGTACTTGGCAATGACTGCTGCTGGACAAAACTGTGTAATGGGACACTAAATCCTAGCAGGTGTAAGTCCTTGCTCACATCTAGAAATAGCAGTTAGTAGAATCACAAAGAATGAGACCATATGTACCTGGGCCTGTAGCACTTGCTCTATGAAATTTATTTAGACACATTTTCATCACACAACTCTAGTGCCTGAGTGTTAATACTTGCTGGTTTCCTGGCCAGCCTTACCACAGTATGTAATGTGGCGTGGGGAGGGTCCTTACGTCAGACTAGTGTATCACTTTCATGAGTTCTTTAAGGTTTGTTGAACAAGAAGGTGGTGAAAAATGAATTTAAAGATTCTTAAAGTGCAAGTCTCGGAGTTTCTTAGTACATCCCTCAGGAATACTGGGTAGTTTTAAGGGAGGTTTCAGGCAGCTGCAGGTTGGCATGGTTACTGCTGATGTCACAGCCCCAAATGACCTGTCGATACCCTGGGTGGGTGATGCTGCTGATTCCATGTAGTTCAGTCATTTGGAAAGCACCCCTAGCCGGTGAGGCAGGTAAGTCGTTGCCTGAACCTTCCTGCAGTTCCACTCCAGTGCAGGTCCCTCCGTCCCCATGAGAGCTTTCCTTGAGGTGGAGTAGTCGTGTACTCAGAGTACATTATTGGGCAAATTAAGACTTTCTTTTGAATGGCAATTCGAACAAAAACTGGACCTGGCTACTCAGCTCTGGTAATGAAATTCTTTCGCTGGACTTGCTTCAAGAACTAAACCTGCTGCTACTGCTGTCTCCAACAGCAGGAGAGCGCTTGCAGTGGAAAGCTACATTTTTTTTTTAATGTGTGGAGGGAAACTGCAGCTTATGGGATGTTTAGTCTTCTGCAAATACCGATGGGTTGTACACATAGGATTCAAAGAAGGATGGGGTGGAATACAAATTGAATTTCCAGTTTTAGGCATTGCCAGAGGAAGGAGGAGGAAATGCAGTGGGCAAATTGGACTGTAACAGCAGGCTGATAGGACTGTGGTCCCTGTCATGCGGTTGGATTCTGCTGATGAGAAGGTGTTAAGCACTCTTGAGTTTGAGGTAGGATGCCCAAAAATACATAATGGTCCCTTTTCTCTCCCCTTTCGTCTTTTCCTACTGTGCCAGACTGCTGAGGTACAAAGCCTGTTCCTGGGAGGTCCAACATCAAATAGCCTATGGCTACAATCTTTGAATCTTTGTGTCAAAACCCTATTTCCTTTCATGTTCATTTGGTCCCACCAAAACCAGTGTGTTCACTTGTACATGGTGGCTGAGAGCAGCAGGCGTAGCCTGTTTCAAGGCCTGTGCGATGCAAGTGCCTTTGCTACAGCAAACCCCTTCCGCTCCTTTCCCCAGCAGTGCAGTGAAACGACTTGTGTGGGAGGAAACTATGGCATCAAAGGAGCCTGCTGTCTGCTCCTTCGTGGACCGAACCACCTGGGAGCTCCTCAACCTGCTGGACATAGTGGGGAGGCGGAACGGACGGGTTCTGGTGATGGAGGTGGATGATGACAATGTGAGAGCTCCCTCAGTTCTGGTGGATTTTGCCCAGGACCTGTGTGGCACAGCTGACATCAGGGCTAAACTACAGCAGGCGGAGAGGATGGAAGAGGAGGAGGAGATTCGGCCACATCTGGTTTTTATGCTGTGGCAAGCCACTGTGTTGAAGCAGCTCATGCGGTGGGATTACCTGGATGAGGCCCTGCGGGATGTGAGGAACCTCCTCCCTTGCCTTCCGGACGTGCTGGTGCTTGTGATGATCCATCCAGGCCCTCGGGAGCAGCTGGACCAGGCAGTGGCAGCGCTTAGGAGAATGCAGTGTCTGCTGGATGGGGCCTGGCAGCTGGTGGTGGAGGCAGCGGTCTACAGGCCAGGCCAGCCTGGTGGTATCCTGGAGGCAAAGAGAGCTGCATGTAGAGCGCTGAGAGAAGTCTTAAACTGCCATGAAGGTATCCTGGGACATAGTTAAAAACAGGGGCGAGGGACAAAGAGACAGGCTTTTTGGAAACAAAAACATGCTCAGGGTGGGGCATGGAAGGGTCTGAGGGACAGTGTAGACGAACGTGGGTTCAGATACAGGAGGGAAGATATGCTGGACCTTGCAGGCAATGTGAGCCGAAAGTAAGAGTGAGGGCTTAAGTGCTGGGATGGGGATGGACAATATGAGTCTGAGCCAACTGTGTGTCCCCTTCCAAGTTGGACGGTGGTGGCTCTTGCTCCTTGCCCCAAAACACAGGTGGCTATGGAGATGCTGCTCAGTGTAAGAACTGCAGTTCTGACTCTACTGCTGGGGCTTTCCGTGATTATGTTAACAGCTCCATGGTCTCACTGACCCCGTGTTCTTCATCGGAGGGATGTGCCAACTTTTTTGGGTGAGCCATAGGCCACAGCTTTGACCAGGATGATGCCTACCGTTCTTCTACCATGTGCGTTTCCTCCCCTAGAAGTCGACTCCCAGGGTCCATTTATTGTTTCACTCCCAGAGTTCAGTTACTGCTGTGCGCTGCCTGAACATATGAGACACAAGGTATTGAAGACAGCTGGAGTATGAATTCCCTTGGACAGCAGAATCTGGCAGGTTGGTTTTAGTGCTGTTCACCTGGATGTCCCTTTGTAGAAATACTTCCCTCCTGGTGCCTTGCTTGTCTACCCAGTCCTTCTGCACGGACATGATTCAGTATGTGACTGCTGCCAGAAGGGGACACTGCTCCTTCAGCAACACACTGTCCTTGCTACAAAGCTCAGATTTCTTTACTGCATTGGCTGAACAATCTACACCAGGAAACTTCTATCAAAAATCACTGAGTTTCTGCTTTGCATGAAATGCCTTGCTTGAATATCAAAATGTCCCTGAGAAACCTGCTGGGCTGTCCCCAAGAAACCAGCTGTCAAGAGAGGGAGTGAGAGCAGGCCACCTGCCTCTGGATTTTAGACTGTCCCAAAACTGGGATAGTGAAAGAAACCCAGAGGTAAGACCTAAGACCACTTTTTCCCAGGAGAGCCTAGGTGCAGCAGTCTTTGGTAGTCCTCATCAGCACAAAGCTCCTGAAGTTCCCCAGGGTTCTTTGTAGTCACAGAATGGTGGGAGAGCAAAGTTTGCTTACTGGACAAGGTGCTGCAAACAAGATGAAGGTCCATCTCCTATTGCAGTGCTATTTGCCATTAGTGCATTGGCCTTTCACAAGATCCTGTCCTCACACCAGAATAGTTGAAGGGTCCAGGATGAGCTGTCTAAACTCGTTACACTGATCCATGGGATCCTTCCCACCTACCTTGATGGAAGGACCTGGGGACGGTTATGTGCATGGCACGCTCTGCAACTTGCTACTTCACAGGCAGCTGCTCCAGGCGTGCCTGGTAGCTCCGTGTGGTGTGTTTGGGCATGCGGCACCTTGCCTGTCATGTACGCTATGTTTTCATGCTTGCTGCCTGAGCAGCCCGTGAATGTCCTGTCCCTTCAATACAATGGATGAAAGAAGCTTGCTGTATCTTGACTTAAACTCCATTGAGATCTGTAGATCAGGGTCTGAGTGCTGGCTTCCGGAGGTGTCAGCACAGCTCTTGTGGGAGGACTGAGAGTGGTGGGGGCTGAACCTGCAGCGTGTATAGGGCTGAGAATCAGCTGGAGTGAGGACGGTCCTGATCTGTGCCCGAGTGCAGACTGACACTGCTGAGCTCTTCTGTAACAGGAAATCAGTCAGCATCCTCTTCAAACTAGAGGCACTGCAAGTAAAACAGTACATTCGTGTTTGCTCTTCCTCATTCCTGGGGGGAAAAGAAAAAAAAATCTCTATGCAGATGAAAATCCAACACTTAGCCCACTGTCCATTAAAGGGGCTATTGCAGGGAGCTGTGGGTAGCAGTAGACATCCAGCAGGTTGAATTACTGGGATGGGTTATTTAGGGTGGGAGGAACTGTGGGAGCAATAGATTATTTTTGTTTCTAAGGCCAATGGCCTTAGAGTAGCTGAACTCATTTCACATCCTCTCTGGGCATGGCAAGGCACTACGGTTAGCTGCATGTTTTTGCATTGGGAGTTTATATATATTTCTTCTCTCTTTTTTTTTTTTTTTACAGATCTTGTATCCACCTAAGATCTTAACTATCACCAAAAGAAGTATTAAAAACCTGGTATTTATTTCATTTCCCTATGTCTCTGTATGTACCTATAAGCTTTAAAGCTGTACGTCAAAGACTATGAAACTCCTGCTGACGCTGCAG
>NW_009218612.1:7747-14241 GCF_000690835.1 Fulmarus glacialis
CAATACAGTACGGAAGGGGTGGGATTTGAGGGTGGTACAGAGCCACTGAACAAACATTTCTCAGAGAAAGGATCCTCCAGGTTATTTTTCAAATATGGGTTCTTTCCACATCCTTAAGGACAGTGTGGCTTTACGAAGCAAAACAACCTTGCTGTAGGTGTTTGGGTGGTGCTGGTTCTGTGAAAAAAATTGCTTTAAAGGATGGGGGGGAAATGACCTTGTCCAGTTGTCTAAACATAATTATAACACACTTGACCCAACTGCTCTGTTGTGGAAGGGACTTTCCATGAGTAATTGAGCATCTTGAGATAAATTCCCCTTTCGTTAGGGAGGACACTTATTTTTTTGGATCAGGCTCATGCAGAAATAGTTCCTTTGAGTCCATGCAAGATGTGTACAGTTCAGGCTGTTTGTGAGTGCAGAAAGTTTGGCTTTAAGAGACTCCTGATCAGCACGTTAGGACATCCTTAAAGCAGGTAGCCATGATGAAGTCCTGTGTTTCTATTATTTCCTGTAGCATCTGAAACATGCGGTTAACCATCTAAATCCAGGCACAGTCCATGCAGCTCTCTCAAGTTTCTCCTCTGGCAGCATGTTCGTGCTGTGTCCAGGCACTTCTGCGTGGGGTAATGTGCAGCACTGCCAAGTGCTGCTGGTGGAAGGGGTGCTCTGAGGCACATGAAATGCTGGCCAGGACCTGGGAGCACAGGGATGCCCTGCAAGGCACAGGGGTGTGTGCCTGGGACAGGGAGGAGTGTCGTCCCCCGGACAGCCGAGAAGGAGAGGAGGCAGAACGCCATGGGTGCTCTCAAGCTGCATCCATGCTTCATTCTCCAGCTAATCTTGGGTGCATATACAGGACTTTCGGTCTTGGAGCTCCCTGCTCTGCTGCTGTGACTGCTTCCCCAATCTGCTGCAGTCCAACAAAGGCAAGTCATGGGAGATCTGCTCTTTAAATAGGGTGTCGAACACCCTTCTCAATTTGGCTAATGCAGGGTTGGTGAGTTTTCATGCAATAGCTCTGCTGCCAGGCTAGCAGGAGAACTGCGATCCAGCAAAGCAGGAACAAGCAGCTGTGGCCTGAAACCTCTCCAGCCAGCTCAGCTAGAGCCCAAAGAGGAGACGCACCAGCAAGCATTAGGAGCACTGCTGGAGAAATCTGCCAAGGGCAACAGGTCTCTTCCCAGGACAGAGGAGGACAACCTGCTCTGCTCAGCTGGCATCACATGCTATGAGAGCAGCAGGGAGCAGCCGTTCTGTGGGCTCCTGGCATCTGAGCATCTGATTTCTACCTCTGGAAGAAGATCTTGATCGAGACAGCACCTGAGCCAAACTTTGCCATCCAGACCAAGCTTTGCTCATTCCCAAAAAACCTTTGCCTAGCCCTGCTCCTCACTGATCTGCCACATCGTGCCTACGAGCCCGGGCGAAGTCCAACTGCCCTTTGGTGCCCTGTAGCGTACCAGAAGGGCACCTTGCCAGCTGGTTATCTGTGGCCTCTTTCAGGGCTCGACAGTGTCAAACCAGGCAGATCCAAACACACCTGCTCTGCCCATCGGAGCAACTCCAGCCTGGGAAGCGGATGGATCAGCCCATTGTCTTTATAGAGGGAGCAGTTCTGAGAACCTGGGGGCTTGGTCCATGCCAAGAAGGGGTTTTGTGGGAAGGAGGCAGGAGGATGCAAGAGGGATGTGAGGGAGGCAGGAGCGGCTGCGTTTGCGTGCAGTGGTCCCCACCCACAGGTCTCCAGCTCAGTGGGGACTGGGGTAACTTTTAAGACGTTCTGCAAAGGGTAAGCAAACAAAAAGCTGGACTGCTGGTGTCGGAGGCATGTGTGTACTGGGGAAAAAATGGAGGCTGGTGGCTGTGAACAGCTAGTCCCCAGTCCTGTTGTCAAACCAAAGGCAAGGGTTCAGCTGAGGCTCTGGCAGGATAGCTGGAAAAAGGTGAGGGGAGGCAGCTTGGTCCTTCAGTCTGATTTCATGTCTATCGCCAGCCAGTTTTTGAACATCTTCCCAATGGAGGAGCAAAGAGCGGAGCAGGCTCAGGGGCAGCCTCCATCACTCTCCAAGGGGACAGACAGAGACATCCCTCCTACTGCGTGATGAGGACTGCCCCAACACCACGGGCTCTCCTCACATGGCCCTGTGCTGGGTCCCCATCCTCCTCTTCAGAAATACCTTCCTGTGCCCCTCTGCCATCCAGAAAGGGATGGTGACTCAGGGAAACATAAGGAAACTTAGGACAACTGCAGAGATGGGCAGGATGAGGCACAGCTTTCAAAGGGAATGGGATTTTGGAGAAGAGGGGCAGGGAAAGGTTTGGGGTTCCCCATCAGGAAGCCAGGCTGTGTCCGAGCCGTGGGGCAGCCAGAGACTTCCCAGCTTTATTTGCTCATGAGGTGTAACCTCCACTGAGCGGAGCTCAGAGGGGTGTGATGACTTGGATGGATCCAGGCACAGGCTGCCAGGGGACCAAAACTGGGGCTGCCTCAGCGGCCCCTGGGGGTGGCTGGGTCTGGGGTATGGGGAGCTGGGACAGAACAAAGTGACCATCCAGTTTGGATTCGGTTGTGACTGAACTTGTCACAGGAAGGATCCATGTCTGGTTTGATACAGTTCAAGTGGGTGAAAAGTGGGGAGGGGTCTGGGTTCAGGGGCTAGAAAGTTGAGGGGTGTTTTGGGGAAGGACAGTAGAGGAGATGGGAAGAGCCATGGAGGAGGGAACAGGAGGCAGGGGCTAGAAGGGGATCAGTGGGACTGGGATGTTCAGGGCAAGGGGATAGGTGGGATTTGGGGTATTTTCTTCACTCACAATTACCTCCCCTGCTACTTCTTTGGGGCATCCAAGATCTCCATGGATGAAGACCTCAGCGAGTGCTGGTGCCTCACAGCAATGCTCCTCATGGCAGCTGGTACCGCTGCACAAGCAAAGCAGATGCTTTCCAGCAGGTCGTATTGATGATGTGTTTTTCCAAAGCAGTAAGTGGAAGCAGGTTTGGAGAACAGGTCTGTGAAAGAGCACTTGTGCAAAGGTTTGCTAAGGCTTAGCTTGTCAGCAGCCAGTTCCTAGCTGGCTCAGAGGCTTTTCCAAGCGCTCCCATGAGCACCGAGGCTGCTGAAAGGAAGAGTTTAAGGAGCTGGGCTGGGTCATTGGACACGGGGGCTCAGAGCTGCTCCCGCAGATTTCCTCTTGTTCGTTTAGCCTCTCTGCATTCCTATCATCAAAATTGGCACGAGAATCCTTTTTCCTGTCCTCTTTCTACTCTCTTCAGAAGAGACATTCATCTTGGTAAATGTATCTTTTAAGGGGCCTAATCCAATGGACCTTTGATTTTGTTTAGACTTCAAGGCACTACTAATACGCATGATAAATTTATTTCTCTGAACAAAGCATCTTCCTCCTTTGAAGTCCAAAACGAGCAGATGTTGTGTTTGCTCTGCACAGCTATGGGCATATGTAAGAGATGTGATTACCCTCTTTAGGGTAGATTTAGAGCTATCTATAGAGATTTTCTACAAATGTGACTGTCAGATGAATGTTTGAAGGAGTGTCAGGCCTTGTAAATACATCTGTGTTTTCACTCAGATGCCTGCCAGAGCTCTGAAGTCACTTTGTCAGGGACTACAAATACTGCTGAGCTCATGACTGCCTCTGAACTGTTTGAGCCTCTTTAAGTAACACAAAGGAAGATAAAGTTGTATTTGCTATTAGATCTTATCTCTGTTAATGAGTAAAGAAATGTAAACAAGGTTGTTTGGGTATTGTGGGTGAATCCAACCAGCCTCTGCTGGCAATGATACATGTGTACCCAAAATTAACTGAAGAATTGCAGTGGCCCAAATATTTGGACTATCTGGTCCCAAATACTAGTTTTTAGAGGCTGTGCTGGCAGTTTAAACATCAGGGCCTGTCGTGGTTTTAACCCCAGCCAACAACTAAACACCACACAGCCGCTTGCTCACTCCCCCCACTTTGGTGGGACGGGGGACAGAATCAGGAGGGTAAAAGTGAGAAAACTCATGGGTTGAGATAAAGACAGTTTAATAATTGAAATAAAATAAAGTAAAATAGTAGTAGTAGTAGTAGTAATAATAATAGAATATACAAAGCAAGTGATGCATGATGCAATTGCTCACCAGGAAACCAGGACAGGGCCATTGCAGAGAAATAGCCAGTGGTGCTCCTTCTGAGCTGAGTTAGGAAGATAATTTCAATTTTTTCTATACCTTCTCTGCAGGAATCATCTTCATAAATTTGGGGAATCACCTGCTTGAAAGCCCACTTCCCGAGGCACTTTGCAGTCTCTACGTGAGTCACTGGCACAGCACTGCTTGAGAAGAGCCCTGCGAGACCCATGCTGTAATGGTCTTTGCACATCAGACAGGGTGTAACTGGCACCACCACACCACAGGCTGTGCTGGCAGCTCGTGTGGAATTTAAACGTGCTGTGGGTCTTGTTGTGGCAGTTTGCAGGGAGCATCCTGCCTCCTTAGAGCCAACTTCAAGAGACCTGGGCTTCTGGGTCAAACTGGCCAGAGCAAATGTCTGTCTTGGCTTGTTTCAGAGACCTCCTGCTTGGCTGGTTTATGAACAAATCTGTGTGAGGGCCGTATCCGAAATTCTGTAGTGGGGGAAAGTATGAGCAGAGAAACCCCCCTCCTGGGGACCAGCACCTGCTCCTGTCCCCTCCTGTTGCTGCTGGCACAGCTCATGGTGCTGATTACACCCAGGGCTTTTCTCCACAGGACCATGAGCAGGATTCTGAACATATGAGAAAAAAAATCCTTGTAAATACAAAATCTGGGCAACACTAAGGCCGTACCTGGCTGTTGAATTATGTCTGACTTTGTAGTCCTGCCGTGTTGACAGCTGTTCTCAGGGCTACCGTGCTGGCATGGAAGCACAGGCTCTTGCAACAATAGACCCTGATCTTTGGAATAGGAGCCTAATCCTTCTGTTTTATCTCCCCCTAATTTGCTTATCAGCACTTGTCAATGAGTATGTTACTTTTGCTAATACCCAGGGCAGAAAGTCTCTCTGAAACCCTCGCCCACACTGTCCAGCCCCTGCAATGCTGGTGTGGGGCAGTGTTTGCTAAGCCTGTCATAGATGGGACAAATATTTTCCTGGCTTAAAATTGGTGGCACACAGTGACCTTCCCGAGCTGTGACACCTCCATTGTGCCTGGGACCAGCCTGTGGCACATCCTTTCCCTGTGGTGGCTGCTGATCTGCTGGGCTCTGGGGACGGGTGGCTGCGAGGACAGGCAGGGAGCAGGCACGCTGGCTCAGCCACCTTTGTGGCACAAGTGTGCCCCAACGCACGCATTGGGAATCACTGATCCAGGGCAGGCATGTGGATTTCGGTTCTGCTTTCGCCCCCAGTGCTCTTGGAGCCGCCTCCACCCGTCCCGCAGAGACGGTTTGGCTCCGAACGGCCTCAGAGAGCGATCAGCCAAGGTGACTCCGGCCGTTTGCACCTTTGAGCTGTTTATCCCCTCCTGGGTTCTTGCAATAAGACATTACCTGTTTGGAGGAGCCTGTTCTCATGTGGAACAGGGGAAGCGTTTACCACGTGCCATGAATCGGAGCTTCCTGGTTCATCTGCCAGGCGCACTGATACCAAGCAACTGCCAGGGCCAGGCGCAGCCGTCATGTGGCTTTCATTCACCATCGGCTGGCAGAGCTGGCTTGTGGGATACGGGCCTTTCCCATGTGCCAGCACCAAAGCCCTGATTATAGCTCTGCACTTATCCCTGCAAACATTTTGTGCTTTTGAGGTGTGTGTGTCACTGCGGAGCACTGCCGATGGTGGACAGGCTGTGATGACTATGGGCTGTGTTGACTATGGGCTGTGTTTTGCGTGGAAGGGGATGGATGTCGTGTTTGTGGAGGGGGAGCCAAAGGGCACTGGCTTGGGAAGGGACTTGGAGTTGCAGTGTGTGGGGTGGAGGCTGCAGCTTGGCTTTGGACTTGTGCATGAATTGACCTTTGAGGAGGTGATTATTTCCCAAAAGGGTGGTGTTAATGTGTCTGTAGCCTGGCCAGGGTGTGCGGAAGCGTAGTGCCTCCTACAGCACGATGCCTTGCAGAGGCCACTCCATCGCCGCCCTGGAGTACAGTGTGTTACACCCTGGGGGGCACGTTATACCCTCGGGGGTGCATGATCAGCTGCTCCTCTATCAAGGTCTTGTGTGTGTCCCACTTTGCAGTCACCACAGCTGTCACTCATCCCCCTCTCAGCCTTCTAGCCCCTCCACAGCACGTGGTTTTTGCCTGAATTTTGTCACCTCCCCACTGGTAACAGGACCAGCCTCACGGGAGGCCTGTGCAAGGGCTCCGGGTCTGGTTGTGTGGCACATCTGGGGGTCCCAGGTCCCCTCTAGGACCCTCTCCGCTGCGCCCACCCGGCAGGGCTGTCACCAGAGGGAGCTGGGGGGGTGCCGGTCCCGGGACGGGGCTGGAGGTGCTGCAGGCGACCCTGCACGGGGC
>NW_009218613.1:0-26995 GCF_000690835.1 Fulmarus glacialis
AACCTAAATGATTCTGTGATTCTATTCTAAGTTTATAGTATGGCTGTTGTAATAGCAAGGACCAGAAGCTGGTGTCCTGGATCATACTTATTAGTCCTATGTTCCCGAATTCTTTCCTCTCTGAGCCAGTGATAAATGTCTCATTAATAACCAGGGCAGCAAAATAAAAACAACTCTGAAAAATCCTAGTTTGTATGTCTTCCAACCACACGGTTTCAAAATATTCTAGTTAATCTGACTTAAAAGAAATCCGGTAGTTCTGACTGAAAGAAGGATCTCTGTTACAACTCTGCTTTTCATCCTGCAAAAAAAAGAAAAAGCTGTCTGTATTCACTCACTCTGCATAAAATTTTACGAATTCAAGAGTACAGTTCTGATGGAAATTTAAATGATTAAATTTCATTTAAACAGCATTCCCTTTTAGTAACACTCTGGCTCCCAGCCTACAAAAGACAAGGTCCCCTTTTTTCCCAAATCTTTATCTTTCCAATTATATCTGGAGTCATGTGATTCTGATGAGATCCCACATCATCTACTGAGAGTAAAATCATTGTATTTGTCTAAAAAAAGATATAACCCTCAAGGGATTCCAGCCTAGACAAGGCTGAGGACTGCAACACAACTTCAGTAAAATAAAGTATGCCACTAGAGAAAATACAGGTTGAGTTCACTCAAACTGACTTGTATCAGGTTAATTAACGAATGAAATATTCCACTTTTGATTAAACTGATCCCAGACAGAGTATTTAATTGAATTTTTTCTAATGAAAAATCAAGTATTAATCTGCAAAATCAACATTTTCCAGTTGACCATGTTGATTTTTCTGGACCGATATTTTTTCTGGAAAATAAACAAGTTCAGAATTACACTAAAATATGTCTTGAATTATGAAAAAAATTGCTTTCTCTCACTCCGACAGCTGTCATTTATAGCTGCTGCCCATCAATATTTCTCTTAGTTCCAAGTAACATGAACATTTGTTCAGTTTCTCAACCTCTGGTGAGATAACTCACAATCTTTTTCCCTTTTGGGGTTGTTTTTAAATCTGAATGCTATACTACTGTTCTTTTGCAACAAACTCAAACTCTCAAAACTTTCTACCTTTTAAAGTGGAAAAGCTTAAAGCTTTCCAGTTTTTCATTTCAGGCAGTGGTAAAATACACATCTTCCTGTACCCTCTTCTTTAAGAACACGCAGAAGCTCAAAGCTGAGTTTTCTTCAGTAGAAACTACTGAGGAGCTGGAAAACATTTGACCTGCAGTGCTGCAGGAGCTTCCACAGCTGCAGAGCCGTGAAATGGGTAAAGTCTCAATGAGCCTGTCTGAGGAAAAGCTGTGCACGCTCCCGGGAAGCTGAACCCTGGGGACTTTAATAGCCAGGGAATTTCTCCTCCCCTGTCTCTTTGCTGCTGGTGTCCTTCCCAGTTCAGGCTAGGCACATATTCAAGATGCAGGTGCACACACACACACATGCACACACACATGTACAAGCATGCATGACACTAATGTGGCCGGCCACACAGACCAACCCAAAGAGAGCTGTGCCTTTACCAGCACCCACAGAAACAACATCATCACTCCCATCAGCAAGCTCGTGCCTCTTCCTCCTTTCTGGCTGAGCAGGTTTGAAGATCACTAGTGAAACATGCACACCCCTTCCCTCTGTAGATGCACAAGCACATCACACTAATGGTCCCTCAGTTATTATCATGGGCTCTAAGTCTATTATCCATACCAAGACCTCAAGACCTTTACCTACCCACTCAGACCTTGGGTCTTTCCAGATATGTCTCCTCCCACTCTCTGGCTGGTTCAGTTTGAAGTTCCCTAGCGAATTACAAATACACAAACATGCAGATATGCAGGATTAGATTAATTAATTAGGATTAATTAAAGAAAAACACACACAAATTTTGGGCTTTCCAGGTGCTGGTATCCAGACCTACAGGCCCCTGTGACCCATGCCCCCTTCTCAGGAAGCCCAGCAGAAACACAACTGAGCCCATGCAGAGCCAGCCTGGTTATGGGGGAATGCACTTGCAAGGACTTGCATAGATGATGTTTCTACCTCACCCTTGGGAAGCCATAGAAGAAGCCAGTACCAAGTGCTTTTCTCTTATTGATGTTTAGGTGGTCGATCAGTCCTCTCTCCTCAGCCTCCAGCAGCTCCCTGACACTGTTGAGCTCCAGAGAGCTTCACATGCACTATACGTGGCCACTGCTCCTGCATGGAAGCAGAGAGCATTCAAGCCAGGTCACACCTCTTCTTCTTATGTGAGTTATGTGCAGGAGACTGGCCTTGTCCTCTGTCAGAATTGCTGCTGCAGCTGGGTGAAGGCAGGAGTATCAGAGGGATGAATCCTAGACACTGTTCTTGTTGCATCTCTAAACAGCCTTTTCTGTACTCTCAAAAAACTCTCCAGGAGCCTGGTTACGAGGAGAAGATGCATCCGGAAAAGGGCAGCACAGCAGGATAAACTCTGCCAAGTCTAAAATTAAACTTAAGAGGGCTTAAGAGATCAGTTATACAAGATACCCAAAAATAACTTAGAATAAATCCTAAAAGGAACAGTGAAAGCACTGCTGACATCTTCAGTTCTCAGTGAGATGCATGTCTGCATGTTGAAGTATGAATGTGGTCTATAAATACTACCAGTGGTTACCATTGCAAATGGAGAAGAGGTGTCCAGTACTCCAGCAACAGGGACAACAAAGGGAAGTGTTCTTCATCAGAAGAACCTTTAGCAGTAAACCAGGCATAATCCAGATACCAGCCATTGAAAGTGAAGTGACCTCCCTCCAGGCTTTTCTCCGTCTCCAACCTACAATCATGCTTTGTGCTATGGCTCTAAAAGGCCTTTTTCTGGACTCCAGCATTTTCTGTCCATATTATTTAAACTGGAGGACTCGGCCACAGCCAGGTCTCCTGGGCAAGCTGATTTGAGGGAGGATGAGGATGAACATTCCTCCAAATAGCCTGTGATCACACTCTACATCTGCCCTGCAGACAAGGCACCTATAGCCAAACGCTATAGTACCATTCGCTTCCTCAGTACCCAGGCGTTTCAGCAAGGCTTTGTACCTTACCATGTGTCTGAAAGGCTTACCGTGTTTCTCCAGCTCTCAGAACAGCCTGTGCAGTTTCTGTAGTAGCAAATGCCATTCCCCTTTGGCTGTCCTGGGATAACATGCTAGAGAGTCAGGTATTTGTTAAAGTTTCCAGTAATATGGCTTTAGCTTCACTGCAACCACAGGTGAGAGATGACTCAGTGCTAGCCAGTTAGCTTGAAGTCAGGTTAAGATAAAACTGCAATAAAAGTAATAGCTTACATCTGAAAAAAACCCCACAAAACCCAAACCCACACCACAGATCCATATGGCTAGAATCCTGCTTAATCTGCTTATATCCAGTCGAAATCTAAGGGTCACTCTCCCTATATTCCCTTGATTTTATGTCAACGCATTCCCGCCACACCTCATGGCCTAAAACTCAGAGTCTCTGGATGAGAATGATTCCTACTTACAGCAAGTATCTTTTATAGTCCACCTATTTATCCTGTTTTTTTGGTGCGGGGCCTAAAGTACACCACGTGTGAAAAGAAGTTGAGGGATATGGGCTTGTTCATGTCCCTACAAATAGAGGAAGGATGACTACAAAGATGACATTGCAGCTAAAGAAGCTCAGGTTGGGCATAAGGAAACACTTCTCCAGAAGGGTAGTGCAGCCCTGGGACCAGCGTGGGGGAGCAGCTCCATCACTGGAGTCACTAAAGAATGGGTATCATCATCCTTGAAGTATTTCAAGATTTGCTGGGCAAAGTCACAGCTGAGCTGATCAGGCATTAGTGATAGTCCTGCTCTGAACAGGAGGCTGGACAACGGACCTGCAGGGTCCTGTCAACACAACGTTTCTGGGATGCTGTGATTTCTGTGATCCCCCAGGTATCTTTCAGTCTGTCTGCCCCAAAACTTAATAACTTACTCATCTGACATTCCTTCTGCTCAGATATGGATGGGCCTACCTACCTCTTTGGGAACAGAGATGGTGCTTTGATAAGTCAAGTGCCACTTCCTTTTCTTGACTGTCCTCTTGACAGTGCCTGGATTCACAGAGTAGAAGTCCTCCCCTATGCCATGGAGATATTGAAAGGTTCATTTCAATGGCAGGTCAACCTTTTCTTTTATAGCAATTTATACAGAGACAAACAGACTGCAGACTATGTACACAGTATTTTCTAGCATATTTAGCATAGGTTTAAAACTGCAATAAATAAATAAATGTGGTAATAATAGCATTATAATAATAGATTGTAATTTCAGCACAGCTATCATTTGAATGATAACGTTTATCTCAATCCTGCCAACAAAGACACCAGAAAGATTAACATTTTATATTGGTTTGTACATATAATTAATTACAACTAAGAAAAAAATTACACAGTGACTTCAACATCACTACAGCGTTTCACTGTTTATTCTTTTTTAATGGCTCACATTTCCTAAATCAGTCTTTTGACTGTGCAATTAAAATTGAGCAAAACTAATAAAAAAACCTCCTCCTGAAGCTGTCTTTGCATCAATTAAAGTCTTAAAGGGCAAAATGGATTCTTCTCCGTTACCTCTGGCAGGCATGCTGTGCTCTGATTCCTCGAGGCAGGCAGGCTATTGGTCACCTCGGAACATCACATATTGAAGGAAACACACACTTGGTGTACCTAGAGCAGAGGAATTATTTTATAATCTCTGATTGCCTGAAGAAGTAAAAAGAAAGGTCAAAACATCCACCCTTAAGACACATTTCCTGCGCAGAAGCAATATGCTTCGCAAGAATGCCTGCAAAAACGGAGGTGGAGTCCTAAACAGAGGAAATTTAATTTACAATGATAAATGGATGCAGCAGCCACAAAGCAGAGGGAGTGGCACAGGGCTGTGATGGTCATAGCAAGGCATTTGCCTGCTTTTTTAACAATTTTTTTTTAAATGCTATGCAATTGCTTAGCTTGCTTTGTGCTTCAGGTTTTGTCTGTCCTAGTCACATGTGTCATATCTGCCTATTGAGACATCTGTGCCCATGGCAATGCTTCCTGGCACTGGGAGGTTCGGTCAGACCCTGGTGGGGCACAGGCATTGTCTTGACGATGAGGAGGAGGAGGGCAAAAGTGTTGGTGAAAGAGGCCTGTGTCCTCCCAATGCTACTCCATCTGGAGTGCAACACTGTTCCCGGCCTTGGAAGAGAGCATCACTGACCCAACAGGGACCCAACCATCAGAGAAAACGACTTCCTTCACTAACTGTATTTCACACTCCTGGTCAAGGGACTGTATCCTAAGGGAGAGCCCAGCCTTGTGAGCACAGCGGGTTTGGTCCAGGCTGGAGGCCCAGGTGAATGTCTGCTCTCTGTGTGGGACAACCTCGTGGTCCTTAGAGCCTCAGGTGGGAGCAGTGGCAGAAACACCAGTCAGAAAGAGGAGGCAGAGGAAAACCAATCAACTTCTGTCTCCTAAAACAATCCTTTTCTTTTAAAGGTGAAAAATGTCGGAGTTTTATTGACCTTGCCCCGGCTTCTGAAAAAGGTAAGACAATACAGTCAAGGCTTCTTCCCATTTTACAAATTGCATCAGTATTGTTTCTTGTCGTACTTCAGCACCAGGGGAAACATGACTTCCTAAGCACACAAGGACCTACATGTCATCCAGATTACACAGATGCAGGTGAGACAAATACCAAGGGTTTAAGACAGCTGTTTACTCAGTTTATGCAGATCTGTCGTTTCTCTGATGCATTTTCTCTTCATTCAGCTGAATTTTTTTCAAGAAAACAAAGACTTATATTGTAACACAGACATTTCCCTTCCTCTAGTGAGGAAGGACATGCTACACGGTTTCCTCAGGCATGAAGACTTTTATGGTTAGAAAACGGCGGTCACAGTACCAAAGGTCTCTTTGTGAGAGGGAATCGCGTAGATGCTTGTTTGTTTGATTTACCCTCGGGAAAAAATTATATTCAAGTGCACAGAAAGAGGCAGGCTGCAAAGGTTTTCTTTACCCTGATACCGGAGTTGTAAATTCTCAAATGAGCAGTTTAACCCATATTTCAAAATAGTGTTTATCATGAAAAATATGGGTAGAGTTCAATTAACAAACTGGGCAGCCCATCCTGCTCCCTGCTCAAGACAGAGCGCTCTGCCCACAGCTGAAGAGGTGCGCGAGCCTCGCGGTGTCCTTCAGGCTAACAGCGGGCTTCTGGAGCATCCAAAGGAGAGAGGAAAATTCATGTTGGTACAAAGAAGCGGTGTATTTTGTTAGATCACTTGAGACAATCACAAAACCTTCCTGGCATACGGTACCTTCTTCGGGTCTGACAGAGAGGCAGTAAGTGGTGTAAGGAACAATTTGTTTGTCTGAATTGCTGATCAGCTGGACAAATTGAAAGAGAAGGGCAATTACCATTAATAAAGCAGTGGGGTATTTCAGTGAGAGAGATAGTAACAGAGACAGTCTGTGAAATTCATTGTAAGTAAACCTAAATAAATTATGCACATAAGGGAAGAACAATCCTGGGATTACTGCTGCTAATGGGCTCTGAGCTGAATCTTACACACACAAATGGGACCTTGGGGCATAACTGTTCTTATGAAACCACTAGCTCAATACTCAGCAGCAGTCAAAAAGCAAACTATCTGTTAGAAAGCATTAGGAAAGGACTGAGAACAGAGCAGAGACTATCCTGTTGCATGAGGACTGTATACATCCGAGCGCTTCGACTTATGTAAAATATAGTGTGGTATTTTGTCCTTTTTAGTCCAGCTCACAGAATGGCAGCAAGGATAATCAGAGTTCTGGAAGGTTCTGTACAAGGACGAGACTAAGACTCTTCAGCCCGAAGGAGAGGCATGTGAGAGGAGATATGATGGACATTGATAAAGATGTAAGGGGAACTGAAAAGGCAACCTGGGGAATGGTAGTTCACTGCCTTTCCCAGTACAAGGACTAGTGAGCGTTGCATGACACCTTCAGGAGACAGACTCAAAACAAGCACAGTATGTCTCATAAAGGCAATGGGAGGCTTTTGTGCTTTATCCATTTTCTGTGAAAGTTCATTATGGTGCAGAATGCTTGGTTGCATCACCCACACGCTTTCCAAAACAGCATTTAGTGCTTTACTTAAGTATTTCTTCTGGTTGTGCGAAATGCTCTCAGCAATTTTTTTTTTAATTGAATTTTAGAGTTGGTGCACGATGTCAATGCATATTTCTAGACTATTCTATTTTTCCTTTTTGAGGAAGGAAGGTTCTTTTGGTGTAGCGGTATAAAGAAACTTACAACTATTTCTGAAGTCTTGCCATGGAGTTGTAAGGTGTATTGACAGAAAGAGAGGGGAATGCTCAGTCAGAGATGGAAAGTGCTGACCATCTGACTCATAAACAACTGTAGATCAAGTTGGACACTGCAAGATAGTTAATCTGAATTTTTCACCATCAGTCTTGTGCTGTCCAGAGATACGTTCATCACATGTGAAGAGAAAATTTTGTGTCAACGATGCCCAACTTACTTTTGCTGCAGAATTCAACTTCTTGACTTGTTTTCTTCTCTTTTCCAGACAGAAAGAACTTCCTACACCTTTAATTTCTTCACCCCCTCACTCAGCATTGACTTTAATGGTCACAGGCTTGTCAACTACTCAATTACACCCAGTGCTGGGACAGATTCTTGATTCTTCTTCCAAGTAAACGAGATATGAGAAAATGCATTGAATATAAAAAGTGGAGCTCAGTTATACAAATATATTGTGGTTTTCACAGTCCATTGTGTAACTGGAAATTTTTGGACTAAACTTATCTGCACAATGAGACTTCGGCTTATCCAGTTTCTCTACACATTCTTAGCATCACTTACCACTAAAACGTGGTTGTTCAAGGTTTCGATTATCTAAAATGTCTCCATGTGTATATGTTCTGCTACTGCAACTGAGCACTCAGGCTTTCTAAAGTTTTCTTTTCAGTTGGTTTTCCCTGATCCAAAGAAGACCTCTATCTAGCCAACTTCTGAGCTGTTGAAACACCTCTGAGCACATCATCTTCCACTTTTAAGGCATGCTAAAAGGAAGCCTAAGAACAAACTTAGTCTGGTTGTGTAGCCAGTCTTTTCTAGAGTCCCTCACCAATTAACAGCAAGTCAGTATAAAACCTCTGCATGATATTTAAAACCTTCTTAGCATAGAAAAGCTAATCACTGAAACATTCACAGCAGAATAAACCATCTATGGTAAGGCCTAGCTACACTCTTACCACAAATCTTGCGTTCATAAATGAAAATGTTTCTTATTCTTACTGTAAAAAAGTAATAACTTAAGCTTGAGCTTCCTATCTTTAATCCATTTGTGCTGATCTCTAGTGTAGCTGGGTACTATATTTCTGATCAGCTATTATACCCTTTCCATATATCGCACTCATGACATCTACTAAAAGGAGGCAGCAAAATTGGGGGCAAACAGACCCACAGTATGGTATAAATAAGCATTTCCAACCCACACTAGGAGAGCTCTTCCCTGCATTTAAGACAGCTGCCAACAATCTGTCAGAACCTTATAAGCCTAACATTGAATTTATTAGCTATTGCTGGTTGTTAGTGCCAAATCTGCTTACGAAAATCAGCTTGGTGATGGTAGATAATAACTAGAAAAAAAACATTTTCTGTGCCCACAAATATTTCTTATGACAGTTTCCGTTCACTATCAATAAAGGATGATAGGGCAATAGCTGGTTATCTTGGCCAGGACTTTTAATCTGCTCTCACAGAGCAGATGTTGTTGGGCCCCACGAAGTGTGCTGTTTTCTAATTTTCATTACAGATGTGACTAGTAAGATAGTAGGTATTTCCAAAAGGAGTTGGAAGGAAACCGCCACAGTAGGCTGGACCTTCCAGTTCTGGATTGCTCCTGGGATCTTCTCCACAAAACTTAATCCAAGTTTTGTTCCTGCTGGGTACTCTGATGTCCGAAGAAGAAAAGGGTAACCCGTTTAGTGAGGGACACTTATGCATTACACCACAAAGTACACTCAGTTTTCAGCTACTTGGTCCATTTTTGACTGCAGCTTGCAGCCTTTCCTCTCCCTTTGAGCTGTTAAAAACCTTGCTAAATCAGCTTTCTGTCAAGCTCCCTGCTGCAGTGCCCATCCAGATCACTCTGGCTGGGACACACTGCTCCTCTCATCACACCTTTTGGGTGCACCTTCCAGCTCCCCTTTCCCATTGCTTCCAATCTGTGCCCAAGAGGACTTCCAAGTGGCCTTGGAGGATACATTCACAAGGAAGAAACCAAAAGGTCTGGAAACCTTGGCACCACAAGGGAAAGCAAAAGGTAGCAATACATCCCATCAAATGATCTGATAAATGGCTTCACTGACTAGCATACCACCACACCTATATACATATACATGTCTGCCTCTCCCCCTGCCTAGAACTGTGTGAGGATTTGAACTCCTGCATCCTTCTATAAATGCATAAATGTCAGCTGTCAACCACAGCGACACAGAGAGCCGGAGGATGAGGAGTCATGACCAGCCGAACTCCTTGTGTAAGTGAAGGCTGGGATATATACAGTGGAAACCAGTTGGAAGCAGCGTTTGTGCTGGAAGAACTTTGCTGGGGAAGAGCGAGGGCTTGCGGGAAATGTGATGCCCCCAGGAGCTTTCGGGATGGTGTTCACTGGGTCTGTGACTCAGGCACTTTCCAAACACCTGCCATGCCTGGTCAGAGGTGCTCTGGGCTGAGGAGTCCTGTTGGGAAGTTCCTTCAGGAACAGGCTCAAAGGTCAGCATTGGCTCAAAGTTTAGAGATGGCCACACCAACATAGGACAGGATTCACAGGACAAACTCCTTACAGGTATGGTACAACCTGATCTAAGTTACTCCCGTGCTCCATAGGACCCCACTTGCTTCAGCTGTGGTATCTGTGGAATCATACCCACAACGAGCGGCAAAGCAGCAGGTCACCAGCAACTGCCTATATTGCATTGCTTTCTACTTATTTATAGGGAAATTCACATGCATAAAATAAACAAGACCTTTTAGAGACCATGGAGGTTGAGGCAAGGCAAAACCTTGCAGAAGGAAAATGCTCATTGCTAGTGAGCATTTAACAGTCCAAAATGTTACAGGGGACTTTTTAAATTAGAGACTGTACTGGCAGAGGTAGGAGATGCCTTCTGCGTGTCCTCTACACAGCTCATGATGATGCATCCTGTAGAGATGAAGCAATAAAAATTCTGTATTGTCTAAAAAGTAGCTGGCAAAACTAAGATAGCACATGGCAAACAGCAAATAAACAAATAAAGTCTCACCTAAACACAGCACGGAAAAAGAGAAAGCAGAGCCAAATATATACATGCTTCTAAGCCAGCACCACAACAGCAATTAATGAGGAGAGAAACTAGATGCCTGATTTTAATGGATACTGACATAATAGGTGTACCAGAAATTTGATGGGAGAAAGATAATTAGTGGGACAATAACGTCTTGATACTGATTACACTGAAAGACAAAGCAGATGTCATGTACTAAAGCTGAATCAGAATAACAAGGTAATGTCATTAATAGCAACACAATCTCTATGGATGGATTCCATGCTCAGATAAAAATTACAGAATTATATTAGTGATCACCCATTAGGGCGGCTTGCAGTAGCAGGGTTAAACTTGATATCAGAGAAGATATAAGGAGAGAAAACAAAACAGGAGGAGTAAACTTCAAAACCCTATGCACAGACAGAAAATGTCATGCTCGGTATAATGTAGAGACTAAAACTTCATGAGCATGGAGAAATTAGTTGGGAAACCTGCAACCCTTGACTTATTCCTGAGTGGTGCGGGGAGCTTGCTTCCAAATGTTAGTAAGAGTTACCTTGTATTTGTGACTAACAGACAAATTCAGCATTGTTGCAAAAGCAATAGAAGTTTAAAAACAGTGTGAAGAAGGGAATGCAAGAAAAACAGGAGCTAATTAAAAGAAATTAAAAGGTTCAGCTAAAAGGACAAATGGAGTGTGAAAACTTTAAAGATACTAGATACACCACAGGCTTCTAAGCTATTCAGAAATCTTTCTTTCTCAGTCACTGAATGACTGAAAATGGCAGATAATATTCAGTGTTGATAAACGCAAAGTGGTGAACATGAAGAGTAATCCTACCTTTACATATATAGTGATGGGTTCTGAATTAGCTTTTACCCCTCAGGATAGAGTTCTTGGAGCGATGACAGACACTTCTATGAAAACACTAATTCACTGCTCTGCAGAGATTAAGAAAAGATTAAAAGAAATATTAGGATCATTGTAGGAAATGAAGAACAAAACAAAAAAGTCACCATGCCACCACATGTATTCATGATGCACCCACCCGCAGCACTCTGTGTGCACCTCTTATCCTCCCCTGCCAACCCCAGCTCAAAAAAGTTATGATAAGATTTAAAGAGATAGAGAGGAGGGTTTGACAGTTGTGGTCAAAGATAGGGAATACTTTTTTGTATGAGAAGGACAACACAGAACAGATTTCGGGCTGGAGAAAAGGCAAATGAAACTCGTACCAGGCAACTTAAAAAACAAACCTCCTTTTTTGTGTACTGGGTAGCTGCTCCTAAGAAGAAGAAAAGAGGATAGATTTTCTAAAAGGACCACTTAGAGACTTGCAGCCAGAGAAAAGAAATGTAACTGGGTCTCCCACAAGAATCGTACACTTTCCAAAACAGTCCCCATTGTCTTCTTGAACATTCTGCTTACATTATTCTTAATATATCTGCAATAAGGTATATGCGTACCCACACAGACAAGTACCTGTGCACTTGTATTAGGAGAGTTATGATTAAGTATGCGGGAAAAAAATGTGTTACTAACATTTTATCTGTCTTCTCTTACACATCTATTATGAATCACTGAAGTTATTTTTAAAAGCTAATTAGATATACAAAGATGAAGCCATGATTAAAAGCAGAATTCAAGCTAAATTCGTAGTTCCTAAAAGGAAGCAACAGTGTTGCTTTTCACGCCAGTGATGCCAAAGGCATGGAGAACACGGATTCTCTGCCGTGGGGAATGCTAGCCACAAGGTCTGAACATAATTCGTTTCTCAGCCCAGAGCTGAGGATGGAAGTACACCACGGAGCCTGCACTGTAGCTCCATTTAGCCCAAATATATTTATTAAGGCATATGGGGTAGTCCTGCTTTAGAGTGTTTTTCATGGTCTTTTCCACTATATTACTCTACTGTTTTCACACCAGGAAAAACAAAATATAGGCACAAAGATAATCCACAGTCCGCTCAGTGCCATACACAGGATTAAATTCAGAACCAAGCTCAATGTCAGAACCATCAAAAGTCACAGAAAACACATCATCATGTAGAAGAGAATCATTTCATTCAGCTCACAGCTCCACCTTACCTTTCAAAATAAAGAAACCAATGAAGAACTGACGCTAAACAGCATCAAAGCATTTCTTCTCTCACCTCAGCAGTTTCAGGTGACTGTGTTTATCATATGGTCTCTCATGTTTTGCAAACTGCAGTCTCTTGTCTAGGTGCTGCCCTTTATCCATCTTGACTGTCTTAGTTGTTTTATGATAACAGATAGCTTTAGGTATCTCTGATGGCTTTTAGGATCATGAAGCTTACTTTGTTTTGGAGGAATGTCTCTCATAGCTTTGTGGTCTACTTCTCTCCTCCCAGTTTTTTTACAGTGCAGCGCAAGAGGAGCAGGCAGATGGTCTGATATTATGAGACTGCATTAACCAACAGATGGGCTGACTGCTCAGAGCTGAGTCCCTGCGCCAGCCACAACAGCATGCTCAATGTTTATTCCTTTCACCATTTTTTATTGATCACTCCAATATTTCTGGCTTGTAATTCCCGGTATTGGAGCAGCAGAGATGAGCAAATGACTAAAACATCAGAATGCAACTGGAAGAGAAAGTGTGAGATTTACGTGGCCCTTTTAAGCTTACTTTAATGCTTTTCCCACATAAGATGCATAACATTTCTCAATGGGTACCCACTTGTGTATTTTTTCCTCTCTTTTCTCTTGCACTGAATGTGAAGAGGAGAGATTAAAGTGAGATCCAGGTGTCAGTTCCAACATAGCGGGTAAGTCTGGAAAAGCAGAGCGATGACAGCCAGAGACAAGGAACATAGGGACAGCGAATATAGACCAGGAGGAACAAAGCAGATGGGACCAAAAATGCAGAGAAAATGTCATTTCACATAGGTAAACAGAACGTCTTAAAAATCAGTAGTGCAAGAAAACCAAACACCCATTAGGGTCTACGGAGCACTCCCCATAAAAACCAGCACCTACTACGTGTTTTGCAGCTGCCAGTATGCTCGCGGCATCATGCTACTACCTCTGGAATTGAGTATTAAAGAAATAACTAGATTTTCCTTGATGTTGCAGACCATCGTGGGCGCCACAGGCTATGGATGATCAGCGTTTTCCTAAGAACTAGATCAATAAGGAATAGGGAAGTGCACGAGGACCGTTAGGGTGACTCCTTCCACAGCAATCTCTGCTCCCTTTCCCAGGAGGGTGACAAGAAGGGCCTGCCCCCAATCTTTCAGTGACTAAGAAGATATGTTCGGGGTCCCTCACACACTGTTTAGGTCTAACACAGCATCTTACAGAGAGGACTTAGAGCTTCATCATCAAAAAGCAAACCAAGGAGAAGGAACCATTCCCATCTAGTACACAGGTGCTCTCCCCGCCATCTCCAATGCAAGTGTTACGTTCATAAAGCAGGACATACAGACCTGAGCTGTCAAAGGCAAGGGAACACAAGTTTTTGTTGCTGGTGACATGAACAACGGTGACAACTCCCCCGTCTCCCTGGCTGCTGCATCATGCATGGAGAGCAAGAATAACAATGAAATATTTTTGCATAAAGAAAGAACAACACCTGCACCATGGCCTCCTCCACGCAAATTCACACCACCCAAACCCAAGTTTTGCCCTCATACATGGTTCTTTTCCTCCCACGTTGGATGACATCTCTCCAGTTGACTGTCACAGCTTCTTGTGGTTTCCCTGTGTTGCTCAGCAGTGCAGGGATCTTGGGGACAATGACTGTGAACCATGGGCTAACAGGAGCACTTTCTTCCTCAAGTAACAGCATCAGTGTCTGGGGCCAGCAGCGATGCCAATGAGGTAGGAAGGATGCACACTCTCCAGGACAGTGTTGCTTGGACACTGATGTCTCTTCAGCTGCTCAACAATGCAGCACCCGGCTTGTCCTCTGAGTGCAGTGCTCTGGATTTCATCTCGGTTAGGTGCGATAATCTCAATAGTTATTCAGGAGCCCACATTGCTCAGCTCCACTATTTCTAGCACACAGAGGTTTTTTGTCATACGATGAAATGTGATGTAGAAAAAACCCCAAAGCCTCTACTTGCTTGTATCAGAATTTCTCAGCCAGATCAAGGTTGAATTGACAGAGCAGTGACTTGAGACGGTGTCTCATCGTAGCTCAGACAGACTCTGGCTATCAGAGCAGATGTGTAACACTGAGTTATGAGGCACCTGGCAAGTATAAACCTTTTCAAGATCTCTTTGGCTCTCTGCACCATCGTCCAGTCTGGCTACCTGCTCGGGGACAGCATGGCACAGTGTGGCAGTTCAAATGAGGCTGCTTAGGTCAACTCATGGGCCAGGAGGGCAGTTCTGCTATTAGAAGGGCTGTAAGCAGCAACCGCAGATCATCTTCAGCAGGGAGCAGAGGCTGAGGCAGTAGGTGTTTCTAAGGAGGATGAAATCCCACTGAGGCATTCTGAATACGAGTTTACCCCAATTAGGAAGCTGATTTTCTGTTTGAAAGGGCCCTCAGAAATCAATACAGACTCTGGACTACTGCTTCTTGGGCATTGCTCAGGGAACGCTGGGGCTTTCAGCAGCCTCACATAGCTTGGCAGGTAATACATTCATTTATGGGGGTTTTTATGCTGGCATAATTTCCAAGCCACTAGCCAAAATGCATGACTAACATTTTCATGCCCACAATTCCTGCCTATGCTGCATATAACATTGTTAACATGACTCAGCAATCTCCTTCAGGGAGAGCAATATTATTTTCCCAGAAGAGATCCTTTACGAGCAAACAGCTCATGTTTATGGATTAAAAATGCTTTGAACTCTAACAGCAATTTCTCTGTTGGCCACCTCTTCAGTGTTGCTTTGAGAACATGTACTAATATTGGATCTTTGACAGTCATTTTCATGACCTGACCAGCCCAGAGAAGCAGCCAAGAGGGGATTTCAATATCGTTATTTCATCTGGAGATAGGACCTCACAATCTGGCATCAGAAACTGTTGGCATACTGAGCTGGCACCGCAAATCAACTTTTCCAATTTGTCAACAAGTTTACAATCATACATATTTAGCATAAAACTCCACGGCTGCATGTGACTGTAGGTGGTAGGAGGTATAGATGCGTATTTTAACTCTCTAGAACTGGTTTGTTGGCTGTATTAATCTCAGAAGCTCAACAGTAATTGAAATTATGGAACTTTGTAGTTCCAGAAACAAATGCAGCAAATGCAGCAAATGCTTCTTTATTATCCTCCACATAGCCTCATTCAGATGGTAACCAAGTTCTTGTTATTTCAGTCCGAATTGCTAACGGATCTGAGAATGGCTTTAATAATGCAGTAGAAGACAACTAAGAATCATCTTTGCACGTTGTGGGGAAAGAGCACAGAAGCGCGGGTCAGTAATTTCTTGACATTCTTGAGGTCGGTTTAACCAGAGTGCTCTCACAGAAAAACTGGAGTCAGCAGCTGTTGCTTTTTTGTGACAGGAAATTGCAGTGGATTTGAACCAAGAAAACTTGATGTTTTGATACCTATTTTCGCTCAGGGTATTGTGAACTGTCCTTAGTTTTTCTTACTCCAAAGGGAAAAGGCCAGATGCAAACCAACAGAACAACCCATGATAACAGCTGCAGTTAACCCAGTTTCACATTTATACTTCTTAGCTTAGATACCAAACAGTCAAAATCAGCTCAAAACTCCTGGAAGTCATTAACCACACCATTCTTTGGATTCCTTAATCAGGAATTCACTGAAATGTGGTATGATGCCTTGAGCTCTTCTAAGCAGAATTTCTATGACTTTTTTCGGAATTCCTATTTCAAAGAAAAGTCAGCATTGGAGATTCCTGACTCAGAGTGCTCCTTGGTGAGAGGTAATAGCATGTTCATTTACAGTGCCTTCCCTGGTGATCAGGACTGACTTGAAATAAATTCAAGTTTTGTGAAGAACTTTGGAGCCCTGAGACTCACTGCAGGCTGAGATAAAGCTTCTTTACCTCACTGTCAGAAAAATACTCGGTTTGTTTCATTCATTCAGAATTGTCTGCAGCATTATTTTGTTAACACGTCTTTGGCAGATGCACTTAACATGATCACCAGCTTTGCCGTATCTATGAACCTTCCTTCAAAATATTGATGCTGCCCTCCACTGTCTGACAGAAATGCAAAGGACTAATCTTGTGAGATGGTTCATGATGTACTTGAGTTCCTAAAATTTCAGCGATCATGTGGGTAACAGTTATCTTTTCAGTCACGATGAAGAGTATGTTCACTTCACTTGGGGTTGCTGGAAAATGAATTTCCTTGGCCTGTAGCAATACTGATTCAGTGGCTAAGTCCATGAGGAGGTGGCACTGATGCTTTTCACCATGAACTCCACAGAGAAGACAATCTGTTAACACATTGTTGAGGAAATAACAATGGCTCAGAGACACGAAGAAGTTCAGTAATGTCCTGGCTAGTTTACTGACCTTCTTGCGAAATCAGAATCTCTGGACAACAACAGAAGCACAGATGAAAAATGTGCTTTCAGCAGGGCTATGTTTTCACATTTTAGGCAAAGCAACCTGTCTTGAGATCAGATGGTGTGGAGGTGGTATGATGAGGTAGGAGTCCTATGATGTAAGTTGACTTACGTGAAATTTTTCAGTGAGTCCCAGCTTTGCCATCTCAAGTTCCAGGTGAGCAGCTCAGCCCAGGTCCTGTACTTCCAGCTTTCACGTTGCAAGGAGGTTGTCCTGAAGATGGTGACCCCTTTACCTTCAGGAACAGCTCCACAGTCTGTGGTGCTCAGCTTCAGAACAATCCCACCTGTGACATAGAGCAGAATAGCTGTGGGGCAGGAGCAAAGATCCAAAGTGGCCCACAGTACAGAAAAGTAACCCTGTCATTGTCAGGAACACTGTCGAGGACGTGATAGACTGGTTGGTGTAGAAGCACCAGAGTAAAAAACAGCACGATAAGGCATGTTAGAATAGCAGGTGTTGATGGTACCAAGATTAGTGGGTCATCAAGATCCTAGTGCTCATCTACCTGCAGCTTCTCAGAGCAGGTTGGGAGATACAGGACAACAAGTAAACCACGATGTGTAACAGAGACGTGACAGGACAGCAAGACAGATCACTGTCAGCTCCTAGCCAGGACAAAAATGAATACGCAAACCTAGCACATTTTTGCTAACCTGCAAAAAGCCCAGAAGACATGAGGAGGACTTGACAGCGGCATCCTCTATATTATTTCAGGGAATCCTGGAAAGAAAGATTGACTGAATACGTGTGTCTTAGTATGCTGGATGGACTCCTTGCACATACTCGTGCTTGTGAGAACGTGTGTACGGAAGTGTAAGTGAAATCAGTTTTGATTTAGTTTTGTTTTAAAGTAATAGGCTCTCCTTTCCTAGGAGGTCTCACATTGCCGCCGCAATGTCGCAGCATTGTTTCCTACAAGGTGCGCAGGGTTGACACAGCGTCTGACAAATGCTGCACATAGTGAGGAGGAGGCAGGTCAGAACCTGAAATCTTTCTGCATTACCAAGGAACGTCCTTGGCATGACAGGCGCGTCCCAGCTGAGCTCTGTACACAAACCCACAGCACCTTCTCCGCACACGTAACAGTCAGTTTGACGAACAGGCAAGGAAAAAGCATAAACTGGACAAAAACCAAAAAATGAGACAAAGGTGGTGATTTATAAGAATACAGACCCTCAGATACAGCCCATCCAGGTAGGAATCTCCAAATGAATCAACTGCTGACTCTGAAGGAAAGATTTTTTCACAAAAGCTGAGTTAGGCCAGACAAACCCCTGGAGCAGAGGACACAGGCTGGTGGGAACTGAGACAGACAGAAAAGGTGACAGCAGAGAAAAAATGAGACAAAGGTGGTGATTTATAAGAATACAGACCCTCAGATACAGCCCATCCAGGTAGGAATCTCCAAATGAATCAACTGCTGACTCTGAAGGAAAGATTTTTTCACAAAAGCTGAGTTAGGCCAGACAAACCCCTGGAGCAGAGGACACAGGCTGGTGGGAACTGAGACAGACAGAAAAGGTGACAGCAGAGAAATCCCCGTCACCTGGAATGACTGAGGTCTCCTCAAGAGAAGGAGCTCTCTACTTTGCAGGAAGGAGGCTGTAAGAGATTGTAAGTGGAAGTAAGTGATGCCAAGTGACTGCCTCATGAATCTCATGTTGAGAGAAGAGCAGTGGGAGACCACTTTGCCATCAACACAGAACAGAAAGACACTGTCTCCTGAATTAATAACCTGAATCAACTGTTCTGCTTCTGGCAGCCCCAGGAAGATGCAAAATCCAGATATAGCTTGCATTTTCTGGTTGTTATTATTTCAGATGAAATTCAAAATGAACGCAGGCAGGACAGGACATACTCTGAACTATGCAAATACTACATGTATGACTTACCTTCCCCCACAATAAATGTATATTAAAAAGGCACAGAGCAGATATTCAGTGTACACCATGAAATTAGACATGAGAGTTAGACATAGAGTTCCTTTCCAGATAGAAACAGGCCCCAAAAAAAGAAATGATTGCCTATGCCTTCCACGGGAAACTCATCCAGTCTTTGTGTCTCATTGGAAAAAGGTTTCACAGGACAGCAAAACTCATGTCTCGAGCCGTTCATCAGAGCCATAGTTCAACTCCGTTTCTACTCCAGTTATCCCTACCCCAGCGAACTTCCTCCCTGCAGCCGCAACCCCAGCACATCAGACCTAGCAACTGTGCAATTAAAAAATCATAGAATGATTTAGGGTGGAAGGGGCCTCTGGAGCCGTTAGTCCAAGCCCCTGCAGAAGAATGTCCATTAGATCCAGCTACTCAGGACCACGTCCAGTGGAGATTTGAATGTCTCCAAGGACAGAGATCCAACAGCCTCACTGGGCCCCTCTGTCCGTGTTTGACCACCTTTTTGCTTAGCTCAGTCTGGAATTTCTGATGTTGCGAATTTTTTCTTATCCTACCGCTGTTCAGCTCTAGGAGTCTGGCTGTCTCCTCTATATCCTTCCATTAGGTAGCTGTAGACAGCAAGACCTTCGTCGTCTCTTCTACAGGATGAGAAGGTGAAGCTCGCTCTACCTTACCTTTACGCCATGCCCCTGTCACTTCCTCACCGTCCCCCATGCCCTCACAGCTCTTCAAATTACGACAAGCCTTCTCCAGCGTATCAGGTTTGAAGATCTCCTTGCAAGGTTATCCTGTTGGCAAAACCACTCGTGTCCCATTTGACCAGGTGTCTCAGCAGTCCTTGGTCCTGGAAGAGGGCCCTGTGGCTACAGAAACCAAAGCATTCCCTGTGACACCAGCCACACCGTCAGGTGTTCCTTCCTCCTGTGCCTTTCTGCTTCACCAGCAGGATAAAGAACACCAGCGGGGCCTTCCACCCTCACCTCCCAGAGCCCTCCTGTCACTCTGAATGTGCACAAGGCTGCCTCTAGCAGTGTCCCCTCACTTGCCTTCTGGTCATGTTAACCAGGAACCTCCCATAGAGCCATGTGTGCATCTCTTCAGCTTCCTGTTATTTCTCAAGCACGCTACACTTGTGTCTACAGCATCCAGCTTCAAGCACAGTTTCGTAAGTGGGCAATAGATAAAACTTGTATACAGCTGAAGTACATCAACTGGACCCCCAAGCCATCAACCTAACCCCCAGATCCCTTTCTGCGGGGTTGCACTCCAGCATCTTGTCCCTCGGGCTATACGTACATCCAGGATTATGCTGTCCCAGGTGTAGAATCCAGCATTTGTCCTTGTTAAATTTCATACTGTTGCTGATTTCCCAGCACTCAAATCTACCAAGATCTCTCTCTAAGGCCTCTTTACTCTTGAGGGACTCAACATCTCCTCTTAATTTAGTATCATCAGCAAACTTTCTTAGCATGCACTCGACTCCTGTCATCCTCAGGCCAGTGATAAAAACATTGAAGTGCACTGGCCCTGAAATTGAGCCCTGGGGAACACCACTGGTGACTGGCCACCAGCCTGATGTTACCCCAGTGACCACAGCTCTTTGAGCTCGACCCTTCAGCCAGTTCTTCACCCAAGGAAGTAGAGGACAGAGCCACAGCACAGCCTTGCACTGCAGTGACTCCTACAGCACTGCCCTTGTCTGTAGATACCAGCAGTGAGCAGCCTCAAGAGCTGAAACAGGGCGATAAACATCTGGGCAGATATGTTGTATATTACTCTTTCAAGTTTGGGCTGAGACATTTATGAATTAGGACTCGTTAGTTAGGGCTCTCTGCTGCCTCAGTTTGTAGGTCAGGTTCGCATAATCTAATTCTTTCCAACTCAAACCATTTTATCATTCTCTTGTCATAGGAACTTCTGTTTATGAGAAAATGAGGCAAAATCCCTTCTTAATCCTGCTGTATTGCAGAACAACACCCTTGCTGCTTCTCACTCATATTTCTTTTTGGAAAAGCGTGCCAGTTGCCCTGACACCAAGTTGACTAATAGGAGTGAGATAAACAGCTGTTTGCTGTTGATAGATGCAATATTCCACACGCAGTCACTGTGAGAAATTAAAAGATTTATTTATTACTATCTCTGTAGTATTGTTTAAAAACTCAAAAGGTCAGATAGGGTGGCAACAACGAATAGCACATATTAATTAGATGCAATTATAAAGACAAGTTCCCAGGCAAAATGTGAGCCGGGATCATCCTGGTCACTAATAGGACACTCAAATATTCGATAAAAGTGAGACTGCGTATCTGGTTTGATAAGCTCAACTATAGGCATTATCACACATATGTTCTTACAGGGAGGAGAGAATGTATTAATATAAGTGAAGCCTGTAGCAGTCTCTATGGTTACAGCTAACATTTTCTAATATAAGCCATTGTCTTCAGATGCTTAACTTTCCATGTTTCAACTGCTTAGGCTGAAATTTTCCATCACTGCTCATTGTTTCCAGAATTCTCTAGCAATCAGGTTAGCAAATGTACTGAGGAATTCTAGCAGATTCTCGTGCTGAAACAGCGATTGGAAATCTGGCAGGGACTCACTGTTATCATCTGTTACCATCCTCTCAAATTTACCCCATGGCTTGGTGACTTTAAAAGACACAGCAGATCCTGCTAGAGGCTTTGTGCTGAAATTTCCAAATGTAGCATCTACAGCAGATGAATCGGTCTCAGTTGGCCACTACCAAACGCTGCCAGACCCGCTTACCTGGGCACAACCCCGAAGTCCTGCAAACGGGGCACAGCAACTCTGCCCTTCACTGGAGGGGTTGTACCTAGGGGTTGAGAAAACAGAAGGCAGACCAAATTTTGTATCTGCAGCTCTTCTCCTGAGTATGTTATCAACGACTGGCTCCACCCCACCGGTATTCTGGCAGTTTTCCTATCAGTCCCGGCAGCGGAGATCTGTGCAGTGGATGCAAACACCCCAAGTGGGAACAGTCATTCCGCAGGACACCAGTTTCTAATAACAGGCCCAACATTACTCTATGATAAGCATTTTAAAACCTGGACTGAAAACATTTTCTTTGAACAGCCTTGTGAAAAAGAGGTATCCAAGCCTGTTCATCTCCCACCAGCACATATACTGTAAGGTATTATGTGCCATCACCACCATGTGTGCTAGATTCTGTTCACCTAAACCATGACAGGGAGGGAAAATGGATTCTGTGTCCTATGGTTTGGGTCAGAGGAGCCAAGATGTTCTAGATATACCCAGAGAGGTTCTTTAGCCAAGCTGAGATCTTAGGAAACAGCCTGTTCTTCTTGCAGTATCTTTACCACCCTGCTGCTCTTCAATACACAGTGACTCCTAGATATTCCTGATTTCCTAATTATTTTTTACCAACTTTAACCTCTTGAAAGTACTGACCAAATAAGTGACTGGTTGCTGCTCTTGTGCATTGCAGGTGTCCTGTGGCTATCAGTAGTATCTGAGGTGTTATACATCATGCTGTTAGTCGTCGGATTCAGCCTTATGTGCCTCGAGCTCTTTCATTCAAGCAGTGTGATCGATGGGCTCAAGTTAAATGCCTTTGCTGCTGTCTTCACTGTGCTTTCAGGTATGAACCTTCCCTTTCCCTTTTGCCCGAGGAGCCACGACAGAGCAAAATTCTAAAACTTTGAAAGAATAAAAACTGGGGTCTAATAGGCTCTTTTATGCCCATTTCGCTATCACATTTTTCACGACAATTTTTTGTTCCCTTGGAGCAAGGACCACATGATAAATTTGCCTCTTGCTAGGGAGAAGTGAAAATACATAGTCCTGATTTCGCAACGGCAATGGAGTAATTAGCCTCCCCCAGCCCGCACAGCCATTACCATAGCCATAGCCTGAGCCTCTGCTTTCAGCATCATCACACTGATAATCCAATAGGAAATGAAAAACATATAGTTTTGAAAATTCTTTTTTCTGTGTTAATCATAAGAGTAGATGAAGGCTTGATGCTTCAAACCAAAGAAAGAAGCCCATCTTGTTCATTAGCAAAATTGAGAATGAAAAGGGTTCTAATAATCGCACTTAGAGCAACCCCACGGGGAATCTGGGGACAGGTACATCTCTCAGAACAACTGTTTCAGGCTATTTTCATGCTCGGTCTGTACTTGGAGCCCTTCAGCAAATGAACTTGAGGAATACACTTCTCTAAAAGAAGTTATCCAATCTAACCATGTCATTAAGTGCCCCTTCACTTCTATGCTGGCTGAAAACTCCACTACCCAGGATTTATACGAGCAACCAGCCACAGCTGGCTTTTGTGAGCACTCCTGCATGGACCTCTCTGGCAGGAAGAACTTCGGCAATAAAGTGCATTTTATTCTGCTGTATTTCAAGCTGAAAGAGATTATAACAGGCAGTGTACATTTCTGTGAAGGGGTTGTATCTTCAGGGATAGCTTCAAATTGTAAAATACAGTTAGTGGTATAAAACTTAGATCAGAGGTAGAGCTGAGAGGACAAAAATATCTGGCAAAAACTGCCAAAGCATATTTTTCAGCTTTGGATGTAATTTGGATTTTTAAAAAGTCAGTTCAATATTCAAAATCAAACTATGTGGAATTCTTCAGCATTCGAACAATTATTTCCATGCTGTTTCTCTTTCTCTTCACCATTAACTGCAGTTTTAAAGTTTTGTAAGAATGATGAAGTTTTCTTTCCTACCCATCTTTCTGTTTTTATTTTGTCCTTCCCCCATTATAAGTACATTGCCATGATGTGTCAAACATAAACTTTAAAACTTTACATGGAAAAGGGATAGAAAAGTAGGACGAAGGAAAAAAACAAAACAAAACAAAACACTGCTAGCTGTTATTTTCAGTGACAGGAGATATCAGAGGAAAGAAGAAAAGCGTATTTTTTTAAGCTTAGCATATTTATAATGACACAGCTTAATAGAAATTAGCTAACGAAGAGGACTTTGCCTTGGAGCAACACACTTCTCATTAAATTCATGCTAGAGTTCCCTCTTAAAAGTGCAATGGGATCTTCATATTCTCATAGCTCAACATCTAATGGTTAGGAAAAATTATCCTAACAGTGTGGCCACTTATTGCTCTTTCTTAACCTCTTATGAGTCATTAAAAAAACCCCACAAGATCGCGATTTTGGTATTCCTCTTAACCTTATGCAAATTTAAAAACTCACATATGTCTCTCATGTAATATTTATAATAAAGCATTTTAATTAATGTGATATAGTCCACAAATAATACTTTTAGTAAAGGTGTTTGAAAATGCCTTAAAATATATTGTCTTTTCCAAATTTAATTCTTTAAGCTCTCCCATTACTGACACCTAGAAACAGCTCTGGCCCTGCAAGACTAATGATCTCAAGCCAACTATAAATGGCCAGTGTTTCTGCACTCCCATCCACTCCAGTCACTCCAGTCCACCATGTTATCAGGGTTATCCACCTCCAAGCATCTGTTGCCCTGGACCCCGGGTGGGTGGACATGCAGGCTTTTTGTCCTCTTTGTTCAGCCTTAAGCAGCCAGTTGGAGGAAAAGATGATCTTGTAAACACAGCATTTGTTGATGTACGTTACAGGCAGGTCATTTTATCAAAAATGTGACCATTAAATGTACAACAAAAAGTACCACAGGATATCCCCATGGAGAACTTGGCAAGGCATATCTAAAATAGACCAAACCGATGGGTGTCATGAGGAACAAACCAAACCACAAGTGCGTGAAGCAGCACAATAAAAGAAAGACTTGCATTGGTTTGTTACAGCTTGTACATGGCATAATGCCTCTGACAGCACAGCCAGGTACCTGTCCACCCCCGACCCTCCCCGCCGTTAGGCAGATAAAGCAATAAATGCCATGCTTTCACTGGGGTCCCTGTGTTACAGCAGGACTTGCTGATGACCTCCCACTCACCTGTATCAGTGGGCTGTCATCCCAGCCTCCCACGCAGCGAAAGGTCTGAACATTGCTAAAACCCCATTAAGGTTTCGCACGACAGGACGGAGCAGAGCAGCCTTGCTGAAGCTAGTCCTGGCCGTGTCAAACCTCCTAATGGCTCTGAGTGACTACGACATGTCTCAGGGCAGCCTGTAATATTTTATTAAGGTTGAAAAATTACTGACAGTAGGTATAGGAACAACAAACCCCAAACTTTAAGATCAATACCATAACTATTAGCTGGAGAGAAATCCACTGATTTAAAAAGTACAGCAAGCTCCCAGTGAATTCTGGAAATTAAATATAGCCAGAAACAAGCACCAGTTTGCTGTGCTCCCATTAGGCCGCCCACCCTGCTGAAATATCATTTATTCCGATGTGAATGGCTCTTTCCACCTCCTAACGTTCCAGTGTGTCACACTGACATGAAGCAGCTAAGCAAATCACCGCAGCTTCTTGGAATAAAATATCTGCTTTCAGCTTCTGCAATTGTTTGTATCAAATATGACATTCGTCTTGCTGAAGGTCCTGCTTAACACAACACAAACATGACATTCCCTGACTTCCCTCTCCCAGAATTGCCCTGAATCACCCACATGTCTGGTGAGGCTAATGAAGTGCTTTAGACTCTGAAAGTAAGCCAAAATTTGGGTCTGGGGAGGGAGAATCGGGATCTTCCACATGGAGGAAGGGCAACTGTGGAAAAAAGTAGATGGTCAGAGGTAACAGTAAATGACAACTTTGCTTAAGGAGCAAAGTGTAAGGTATGGGACCGCATTGTACCCCACCATGGCAGACCACCAGTATTTCAAAGTGCCTTGAACTGTCATTGCAGCACCAGGGGCTTTTGACATCTGTAGGTCCAAGGTGTATTTGGAAAATGATGCTCCTGCCCCACAGTTTACCCAGCTGCCTGAACCCACGCTTTTCGTGTGCTCAGCTGGGAGCTTCATTCTGCACTACCTAGGTACTAAAGCAGACACATCCCAAATTATTGTAGCTAGAAAATTGTCCAAGCATCAGAGCTGCTACTGGCCACCACTTCTTGAAAAGTGGGTTTTGATTTTCCTCAGACAGATGTCTAAATGTAAAAATACGGGCTGGCCAGCTAAGCGGCAGAGCAAATTCAGTGATCTAACTGCAACCCTGTTCTCTAGCATCACAGCGAGTCGAGTGTCTAATAGAGTGTCCAACCTTCACCCAGCTGTAGTTATCTCAGCAAAATATAATGGTGTCACAAAAGCAAGCATCATCAACAGTGTACCTTCAAGAGTATTCCTATGTCCTCTCACCACACATCGTCAGGAATGCTGAGTTCACTTAACTTCCTTGTGTAACTTCCAAACGTTTTATAAGTGTTCCAATTTATAAATCTTAGCAACTGTTCAGATAAAATATCGTTGTTTAGTGTTAACACATTCAATCTTGCATTGCCTACAGAAGCCTCTCTCCTTATTCTCTTACCTGAGGCCAGTCTGCGGTGGGCTAAGTGAGATAACTTGTGGGTGGCGTACCCCTGTTTTGCAGCAGCAAGGTTGGTGGGGATGCTAATTGTGCAACATTTTCTTCAACCATTTTCTTTCTTTAACTCTCCTCTTAATTGAGAATTCAGTGTGATGTAAAATAACGAGCTTTCAGTCACACCTTTCCTCTGCCCATGCAGCTCCCTTCCCCACAGTAGAATAGGAGGCATAAAACTACAAACAAAGACTTTTTTTGAGCTTTCAAGGCACTTCCAGCAGTAGCTATCTCAAGAATTATAAAAAACATCAGCACAAAAATTCCTATTATAATCCCTGCTTCTCAGGTCTCTTGGGGATGGTGGCACACATGATGTATACTCAAGTTTTCCAAGTGACAGTCAGCCTTGGGCCAGAGGACTGGCGACCGCATTCGTGGGACTATGGATGGTCCTTCTGGTAAGTGTCACCTCCAGTTAATATCTTTTCATTTTTGAGTTGTTCCATCAGTCTGTTGGGAGATTGTACATATCATCTCAGATTTCCAGGAACATGCATGTGAATTTCCGGCTGCCAGAATGGTAGGAGCAAAAAACCAGGATGGCCGTACAACTGTTGAGGTGTTAGAGGAGAGCTACCAGTGCCTGTGCAGCAGCAGCTGTGCCTATCAGCAGGTACACAGCATTTGTAAATAAACAGCAGCCACAATTACCAACACAGATTGAGCACTCTCATTAAAGTTCAATTTAGGTACATAATTGCCATGGCATTTCAGAGACTTTTAGCTTTTTTTTTTTGGGGGGGGGT
>NW_009218613.1:27016-35100 GCF_000690835.1 Fulmarus glacialis
GAACTTTGCAGTGCAACTTTTAACACAACAGCAGAGGAAGGCATAGTGCTCCCGGCACCATGGCACTTCCCTGTGGATCAAGGGGAGAAGGCTTGGGAAAACAGACACAACATTTTGGAGACTGATTTTTTTTTTTTTTTTTTACCTTTCCCATTTATCTTCTAAAAATCACATAAAAATAATTTGGCCAAGATACTTCAAATGTATTGTATTGCTTGCAAGTTTATAAGAAGCTTAACAAGAATGGGAGACTCTGGAGAACAGAAATACCTGCAAACAACATTCACATCCCTCTAGGGGCATCAGCCTCTTTGGATGGCTAGGGAAAATACTTTCTTTTTTTCATTTCTAAATATAGCGTATTACTTTCATTCTTTCTCAAGGCAGAGACAACAACCTTTGCTAACACCAATAAATAAATACAAATACTTATGCACAGCACTGCAGGGAATTATTAGTCTTTCCTTCTCCCCTCACTATACTATGTTTCATGGGAGGAGTTACTAACATTTTAGTAACATAATATACAAAATAAATAAATACATTTAGTTACAAAATATAAGTCGCATTATATTTAAAATGCAGCTTATTTTGGGTATCAATAATGAATATTTATTGATGAACTTACAAATATACTGCGTTCATATATTTAAAATGCAGCTTATTTTGGGTATCAATAATGAATATTTATTGATGAACTTACAAATATACTGCGTTCATATATTTATAATATTTATATAAGTATTTATAACAATTCTGTCATAATAATTGTATAATTATTAAGATATTTAAATAATAAGGCGTATTCTCTATTAATTTGTCTTCAGGAATCTATTTTGTATTTTATATTTAAAATGCAGCTTATTTTGGGTATCAATAATGAATATTTATTGATGAACTTACAAATATACTGCGTTCATATATTTATAATATTTATATAAGTATTTATAACAATTCTGTCATAATAATTGTATAATTATTAAGATATTTAAATAATAAGGCGTATTCTCTATTAATTTGTCTTCAGGAATCTATTTTGTATTTTACTGCAATACTCAAAATTCAGAACATTGTTAAATGTCTAGCATGATAAAGCGCTCATTAGACTATTCTCCTTCACCTTCTGCAAGACAAGAACCCCACGTCTTAGGACAGGCACCAGAGGCTCGCAGGTCCCGTCGGGCATTATGAGCCCCCCCCGGGACACTCAGTTAAGGCCCCAGCCCCCCGTCCTGCGATGGCAGCTCGCAGCCGTTTGTGTCCTAACCACGGCTGTGTCCCAGCGCAGGCGCCGCATCCCCCGCTGCAGCTCTGCCAGGCAGCCGCAGCCAGGGCACAGAGGGCTTTGGTTTAAAGACCGGGGCTGGCCCTGGGTTAGGCCTCGCTGCGGAGGACGCCGGAGATACCCACAAGCAGGCAAATATGTGGGACCCACCTCAGGTCTTCCCACATTCCCGAGGTGGGAGCTCAGCTTCACTCCGTACAGCGACTCCTGGTTCACCCTGGTTAGAGCTGAGCTCTGCTCGAGCTATTGCTGTCGCAAAGCAATTCTCAGATTTGGCAATCTCTCTCCTTCCCTCCCCTAATACCTCCCAAGGCAACATACTTGCCGACGCAGGACGCTGGGCAAGGTGCAAACATCAGCCCGGTCACAGCTCCCCTGGGACAGAGGTGAACAGCAGCAGCGTTTGCAGCCTGCAGTGGTGCTGAGCAGCCTGAGGAAGGCCACGGGGTTCCTCCTGCCATGCCAGGGACCGGTAGCAGACCTGGCAAAGGAAGGTCTGAAAGTCAAACGCAGCAAAACCAAGGCTTCTTCCTCCCAGCTAGCACTGAACCACCATTGCTCTTCAGGCTAGAGAGCTGCAGCCTCCCCTGGCATCGCCCAGACTGGAACACCTTCTTTAAGAAGGGTTAAAAACAAATGCCCACCCAGCCTGGTGGAGTTTGGAAACTCTGCACATGGAGGAATTTCTTTCTGCTCCATCTGGGTCCGGGTGATGGCCTGAAGCACGAGCTTTAAATACCCCTGAACCAGTAGTGCAAACATCAGCATTATTTGCAGCCTTCTGTAAAAAGTACCACTGCAGCATCCTACTAGACAACCTGCCGGAGCACAGAGAATTGTAACACCACCGAAAAGTGGGGCCAGGGAACAGCCTCCCCACGGCCCGGAGCCGAAGGGCATGAGTGGAGATCTAGACTGCCATTCGTTTCCCAAGTGCCAATGGGAAAACTGTTTTTTCTGTGACTCCATTTCCCCTTTATCGAAAGGGAATGATAAAAATACCTCTCCTCAAAATGTGGAAGGGCTGCTTGTGATCTGCTCAGATGTCCCAGGGATGAAAACGCACCGCTTGGTCCCCGTTATTTTACCCCATCCCCCAGCCATTGGCAAAGCCTGCAGGTTGCTCTGTGCTCTGGCACAAGCCAGGATTGGGCCCGGGGATTCTCCAGGCAGGGGTTTCAGTGGCTCTGAGGGTCAGTGGCTGTTCAAGCTCGGCCCCTCTAGAAAGAAAACAAATAGAAACACCTGAGCTGTTTGGAACTTGAGAGCAGAGCCCTGAGCTCAGCTACCAGAGGCACTCTAGGTACAGTCCCACCACCTCTGGGGCACAGCTGACATGGAGGGCCACTGCTGTTAAAGAGGTCCTCACCTAAGGTAGGATGTTACTCTTACAGGTAGGAGAACCACTCTCTACACTTAAAAATAAATAACATTTAACCAAGGTCCATAAAAACTAAAACATATCAATCATAATGGTCTCATTGTTATGATTTTCCAAATGCCAGACCTGAGGTCACATTGAGAGTCTTCATTCTGTATTTCCTTCTCTGAACCTTTCAGCATTTCTGAGTTAATGATTAGAAATGATCAGAAACTTTCAAGAGAAATTTTCCTCTGTATGTCATCCCCCAGGCACCAACCAGGCACAGTGAAACACGTGGTTTCAGCTGGCTTCTTCCCTGATATTGTTTGGGAGCCCAGCTGGAAATGTTTGGAGCCGTTGGAGCTTTTCCACACACTCCGTGCAGGAGGAAGACACTTGCCAGGCTTCCCTGTGCCTGGACACTCACACGTAGCACGAGTTTCCTTTCCACTTCTCCACCCAACCGTGGGAAGCCTAAGGGAACTTCATCACCCCAGGGCTCGCTACTCTTCCTCCTCATTTGGCAGCATCTACAAAAGGGTTCAAAACTGAGTAGGAAAGGGGTCCCTCCACACGCTGCATTGCCGTGGGAGTCCCTAAAGGACTTCTTATGCACTGAATTTTGAAATCATTGAAATGAGCCATTTCTGTTTACTTGAACCATTTTTTCCCCAGATTTTTCAGTTCATGAATATGTGTTCTTTTTCAAGTTTTGTCTTATTTGAAATGAGAAACTGTTTCCTTGTCTGCAGAAACTTTGCAGAATGGGAAAACAGCTCATGCTGAGGGCTCTGTCGATAATGTGTGTTTATAAGATAATGGTACTGTGGCTGTACTCTTTCGGTTCTGCATAATTTGTATCAATGTTCAATTTGGTTATAGAAAAGGTGAAAGCAAGGAGCAGGCAAAGTGTTGTAGCTGACACAGATGATTAAGTTAATCCAAGTTAGGAAGCCACTGTGAACTATATGTAGCAGGAGCTGATGGGCTGCGTGCGAAGTCAAGGGGAGCCTGGACACAGATAAGCTCTGCAGACAAAAGGAGGAATTCAGTGCCTGTTCTGTAGCCCCATTTCATGCTCAAAAAGCATCTAAACTCCTTGGGGCCATGAGTTCCCCCCAGCCACTCCTGAACCTGAGATCAGTAAGGTAAAGGCTGGAGGAGAGATGTGCAGGGAGGGCAGAAGGCAGCTGGGGGCAAGCCCAGTCCACGAGCAGGGAGCAGAGCAGCCTCCAGCTCAGCTCTCCTTGCCAGGAGACACAGGACAACGCTTGCTGCTGTTCCAGCCTGGCGTTGGGGCAGTCGTGTTTTTTCTTCCACTTTCCTTCTCCCTCTGTCTCCCCGAGCTCCTGGTCGGTACTTGCAGGTGTCCTGCTGCTGGCTGACCAAGACTGGCCAGCACTGCCTGCACGCCTGGGGCACTGCCCTCAGATTGGATCGCTCCTCAAAATGGAAGTGCTGTCTTCTATTCTGGTCAGGCTTTCAGAGACCAGATATAAGCCAGGAATGCTAGAAATGTCCAGGAACCAGGAAAGAAGGAAATACAGTAGTCTGATGAAGGCATAAAGAACAGAATAGAACCGTCCCTGCAGTAGCATTGTGCAGAGTCAGTCTCCCATGGATGCTGGAGAACTTCCACTGGTCCAAAAGATGTGCTCTCTGGGGCATTACTCCTTCCAGGAGTTCATTACTGCTCTACAGATGTTAGCACTTGTCTCCAAGGTTCTGAAACATTTCAAAGGGAAATCAAGAGGCATTCGACTCTTCTGTCAGAGTGCACCGAGCGGTCACGTTAGCACTCTGCCACACTGTTCCCCATGGGGCGAAAGTTGTGCCCAGCCCCTAGCCCAGCATCCTGCCTGCATGCCTGAGCACGTGCCACAGGTCGTTCGAGGTAAGATGAGGGGCTCGGGTTTGTCACCGCTGACTGACCTGCCCAGTCGCATCCTGTGTATGTGTGTCTCTTGGCGTCAGAAATATAACATGAGCTGCTGTCTTAACCCAGCTCTGTCTGCTGGTTTCTCTCTCCACAGTCTGGCATGGGGCTCTTTCACCTGCTGCATGGCGGCCTCCGTTACTACCTTGAACTCTTATACTAAGACTGTCATTGAGTTCAGACACAAGCGCAAAATCTTTGAGCAGGGCTTTCGAGAAGAGCAGAACTTCCTAGACCAGGAAGCCATCAAGTACTTCAGAGAAAGGTCAGTGCAGTCAGTCGCTCGATCAGTGGAGGTTTTCATGGACTCTGCTAGTCTCAGAAAATCCAGGCTCTCACCCATTTCAGCACATGTGGGTGAAGTCTCTGAGATACTTGGAGAAGATGTGTGTTAAAGACAAACACAAAAGATCCTCCTTGATTTGTTTTTTCTTAAATTCTGTGATGTCCCAGTGCCTGCCTTTTCTTATACACTCATTAAAACACAAGACTGACAAGTCCTCACAATATGCATTGGATTCATAGGAATTCATAAGAAGCTATGCTGCCAAGGCAAGCCGATTGTCCCTCTCTGGAAAGGTAAAATTGTGGGGATACAACAAATGTTACAGCCATCCTTTCTCGGCACGTGTAATAGGCACCTCCCAATAATCCTGACGGCTGCTGGGACATCTTCCAGGCACCACTAGGCCCCTTTGGAGTTGCCATCTTCCATAGTCACATGCCTACAACCCATCCTAGGCTCCTCCACACAACCCATCCCCCTGAGCTCCTCCACACAAGTATAGCGCATACATCCTATTGCACTGCAGAAACGTCCACACAGTGCCACCCACACTGCTACCGGGGTCTTAGGTGGACTCTAAGTCCTGTCTGGGCCATGAAGGCCCAGAGACACTCCTTCACTCTGCCCACCCGCCGCACTGCCGACCCCGTGCACCCTTCGTTGGCCCATGCGGCTGCACTGGGATACTTGCTGCCCTCATTCTTTCGTGAGAAGGTTAAGGCTTTGCTTAAAATTGCAGAATGTGAAGAACACACAAATATTGACTTCACACAGCAGGGAAGGTGTGATGGATTCCATAGGGGGATTCCACTTCACAGAGTGAGGAGCTGATAAGTACAGAGAATCCTCACTGAAAGCCTATTGTTGGAAGTAACATAAAGATATTTTGGGGACAGAAAACATAAGGAGGATTCATTCTTGTTCTTCTGACCGATGTGGCAGTTTCTCAGTGGTGGAAGAGAGTGTTTGGGAAGCTCTGAGGAGGCAGAAGATTTAAAATGATCAGCCACTTCAGTAGCCAAGTGAGGAGTTGTCCTAAGCAGGAAGAACTAGAGACCTTCCATGCATATTGCTTTGTGTTGGTTACCCAACCTTAACTGATAGTCTCTGTTGTTACAGTTATTCCTCTGCCAACTTCCAAGTTTTCACTCTACCTTTTAGTCTGGAAGGATGAGAGAAGTTATTCAAACAACCATGATTTTCCTAATTTTGCATTTAGAGATGACAGTGAATTTTTTAATGAAAAAAAACCCACCTGAAAAAACACCCCAACCACAGCGAAGGGGAAGTGGTCAGCACGTGCCTCAGGGGAAATCAAGGCTCAGTGAGGGAGAACAGTCAGCTGAATGGCTGAAGTGAGGATTGCAGATGAGAGACCGGCAGAATTGTAAGCAACAGAATATGTTGAGCTACATTGGGAAATGCTAAGGAAACATGATAAAGTACCACTATGGCCTTTCTGGAACAGTAAATAGCAAAAAACATTAGTGGCATAAAGGACAATAACCCTCTTTATCTCACATCTGTATTGTGCGTTTTGATTTTGACTCCTCTCACACTTGCCATATTACACAGGCACCCCCCGCACACCCATTTTTACATACGTGTAAGACAATACTGCCTAAGACTTTACAATCAAATTCATGTTGGACTAGTTGTAATCTGAGAGACCTTCACCCCAACACACTCGATAAACAGGCAAAGGGCCCCAAAGAATGACAACAAGCCGAACGCAGCGTCGAGGCTTTTTCAGGTCTCTTGGGAGAAGGTTTGATCTTACTTAGCAACTAGCAGGGTGTTGAACACACATGTGCCCAAGATGACAAGTCCCACCTTGGCCAGTACAAACCAATGCGTTTTTTAACTCTTCTTTTATACGTATCATTCAAAAAAATCTCCGTACTAGGCAACATGCATACAGAACAGCCTGTTCCTTGTGACTGCTCTGTGTACTGGCCGGAGCCACTCTGACCAGTATAGAGCGACAATACTTTGTCTCTACCACTTGCTTTCTGACTGGACTGTATGTTTTGTTCTGTCCTTCCAGATTCCTTGCTCGTTTTGAATTTGTGTGAACAATTCACTGGTCGGTCACATCCTCCAACCCCCCCCCCCCCACATTTGGCAAACACAGCTCAAGCATGTGGTGTTCCCAAACTTCATGATTATGACTTTCTTTTTTTATATCACATTATTTTAGCTGTTTTATCTGAATACACAATAAGAAGCCCAGAGACAGTGTTACCATGGGATCATTCCAGAGATTTAAAGCTCTGCAGCATTACATCCATTTTTTTTTTAAGTTGTCATATGCATGGTCAGCTTCACTGCTGTGACCTGAGAATACTCTGAGACTGCAGGGGGTCCAGGGATCACCAATTGCTAGATGCTGCGGGTGCCAGCAGTCCCAGCAAGCACACAACTCCCCCTGCCTCCCATCTTCCCTTGCACAAATAGAAAATAACTTAGATTCTCTTTCCTTCCTGTGCACATTCCCAGGGATACCTCATATTCCCTCCTACTCCTACACCTCCATGTTCTTTTTCATATCTCATAAATAAAACCCTCCAGCCTTTCCTCCTTCCAGTTACTTTATACATATCACTGCCCTCTTCTTTGCATGTTCCTCTAGCTCGGTACGCATCCAGCACCCGCTGCACACACGCATCTACCTCTGTGCTGAATAAACTTAGTGCAATAGGCAGTTTTCTAAGAGCAATATATTCTAGTGAAATTTAAGGCTTTATCATTATTCTCCACAGCTGCAGTTTATCTTCAGGGAGACAGGGAAGAAAAGCATTAGCCCCATTTTGTCTGATAAAAGTTTTTTGTTGGAATATACTTCGACAGGCCCCTGCTCCCAGAGAAGAAATTTCCTTTATGAAAAATACTGACAGTAAAATACCACTAATCTCACAAGTACTTTGTCAAATGTAGTATCACCGTATTTCATTTAATTTGAATCACGTGTAACTGTATATCACAACAGAAGATTTACTAGAGACCTATTAGATGAAAGAGACCTATTAGATGAAAGAGCTGAAATGTTCCCTTGAGAGCTCCCAATTCAAAAATTGTGCACCATGTTGACCACCCGCTGCAGGAGACGCAGGGGATGCACCACATCAGTGCCCGGCTTGCTGTCCTGACCCGCTCCCTCCCCGTCACTCACCCCATCCCCTCCCCTAGCCCGTCAGCCCCCCGCAGCCCGCAT
>NW_009218613.1:35131-40427 GCF_000690835.1 Fulmarus glacialis
GCCAGCCGCAGTCTCCGCACTCTGAGAACTGCCTCAGCTGTGAAGAACGTAGGAAAGACCTTTAAAATCCCATGAATGTATGTGGAGACCCCAAATGCTGCTCCACAGCCTGTTTTCACTCTACCTTAAACAGCGCGTACAGTCACCCAACCCTAAGGCCACACCTCAGCCCAAGCAAGGCGCAGACCTGCTTACCAGAGACAGCCTCAGCCTCTGCCCCCCCGCAACTGCAGAGACACAGACTTTGTCTCTCAACAGCGCAGCATCTTCCCGTTTCTATCACTGGGAAAACACGGCAACAGCTCTGAAAAATCAGAGATTCACGGTGTTATATTCAACAATTATTTCCTTCCCAGGCCTGGGATACTTTGAAAATTCCAGACAAAACAGACTCTGTAGTTCACACTATAAAATCAAAAGATATTATAGCTCTTCAGATAGAAAAGATATGATAGCCCTCTGAGTTACGCTAAGCAGAACGAGTAAATGATACAGGCTTGGAGGTATTATTCATGTATTAAGTGTTCTATAAAATTATCAGTAGAATTACCTGCAACATGTCAGCTTTCAGTCTGTCCTATTACTGTTTGTCCTCCCTTTTTCTCTGGTTTTCCTTTTAACTGAATATTTGTCTATAACTTTTGCTCATCTTTTTCAATTTTTTAGTTTATTAGGTGTCAATTCATACTAGGTATCTCTCTCCCTTCCTTCTCAATTTCTCTTTCTGCTCTGTTTCATGTGAATACTCTTGCTCCATGTGATCTTGAGCATGGTCTGCTGTCTACAGTTCACCCCAGCTAGCAGAGGAGGTATCCCTCCACATGCCTTTCTGCTTCCTTTCCTCTGAGGATCCTTCCAGATAAGTCGAAGGGACAGGGATTCTTTGTTCTCTCCGATATAGTCTGATAAGCTATATGTGACAGTCAGCTGAAGGAATGTCAGCGTGCCAGGACCTCCCCCTCTTCCACTGCCCGGCTATCTGCCTTCTGTAATGCCCTGCAGCACACAGATAGGGGTTCCAGGACCGCTGTCCCTCTGCCACCGCCTGCTGCCGCCGAGATGGAGCTGCTCCACAGTGGTGTCATCCATGACATCCCACCTTTCCTCCCTACCCTGCACAAGTACCTGCAAGGCCGTGAGAAAATAAGGCCCACAAGCAGGGCCTGGGGTAACCCTTCCAGTGCAGCACCCACTCCAGGGCACCCAGACTGTTCAATCTACAGCCTTCTTAGTGTAACATCCAATAGATGTGCAACTGTCTAGTTTGGGGATGCTAAAAAGGCAGTGAGAGGAAGGCAAGATGGAAATCAGTAGACGTAGCAGTTTTAGCAGCTTTGCCCATATGGCTGTGTAATAATTAGAACACATTCACAAGAATTGCACTCGTTTAGACCAACTGGCTACAGCGACACTGTCATCACATCCATTCAGGCAAGGGACAGTGCAGCTAGGTTATTCACATTGAATGTCTTTCCTATGTTTGTCCCCAGTTTCTTGCTTTCCTTTTTTTCTATATTAAAAAAAAAAACGTTTCAACCACTCCTCAACACCTTTCCCCGCTCCCAGAACTCTGGTGGACTTTGCTTTCAGATGAAGAGCTGATTTCAGTTCAGATTTCCTCTCTGCTTCTTCGGTGTGCTGGGGGAAAGGCAGAAGGTGTTCGTGGGGCAGATGGAGGCCCTGGGGCAATAGCCACAGCTGCTGGAACGAGGAGGAGTGTAGCTATGGGGAGGAAGATCTGGGGCAAGGGAATGTAGAGGCTTGAGGTGAAAGTACATGAGGATTGAAGCCTGGGGTCAGGGATAGGGGGCCTGATAGGGTGGAAATCAAGTCCAGGTGAGCTCTCCATGGAGAGGTCGTCACTAGCTTGAGCAAGAAATAAAAAGTGATTAAAGTGATATGAGAAAGCTTGAATTAGCCTCTGTCCTCTTTTACTGTTGACACCAGGAGCAAGATTAGCAGCTTTTGGAAATGCCCCCATGCCTGGTCAGGCCGTGTGAGACCGGGGGCGTTGAGTCCCCTTGGAACTGAAGCCACTGCAGGCAGGGGTTAGGAGGTCAGCCCACCTTGGCACCGGTGGGAGAAGGGACCCTAGAGATCAGCATAGCCCTGTCTTCAGTCTGATATCCAGCCTTTTGCTCCCTGTTAAACCAACATACAAATTTAGCAAGTAAATCTGGAAGATTCAGCCTTCCACAGTTCACTCCTCCATAGCACAGCATTTGCCAACTTGCAGCTGTCCATCAACACCCATTGTGGTATTGCAGCTGATTCCACAACGTTTATCTTGCTGACTGAGCCACTGAGCCCTTACTCTGATCTGCAAAACCAGCCCAACACCAGGCAGATGCTGCAGGTGAAATTCTAGAGTGAACTGAGTTCAAACTGCCGTTGATCCCAGTGCAGACAAAATGTCTCTGCAGGGACAGAAAACGCAGTTTTGAAGTGCTCGGAGCAGGCGGCAGGACCAAAGCTATTGCAGAGATAATAAATCAGGACTATTCCCAACACTATGAGAATCAGAACTTTCAAATCATCATTCGCATATGCTATTTTTTCCTTTTTTGCACATTTCTCTAATGTATCTTAGTCACGGTTTTCTTTCTCTAACTCCATTGTACTCATATAAGATGTTGTGCAGATCATATCAATGCTTTCCAAAGACATGCCAACCTTTTGCTCTGATTTCCTCCTTGGTCATCTAGATATCTGAACAGGTTTTAAGCTGTTGACCTACAGTACCTCCCATTTACAGAGCCAGGATCTTTTCATATGGACATCGATAAGGATTTCAAATCTGACTATTCAGCTTTCAATAGCACACAATGATGAGCGTAACGTTCTGCCTTGGATTTATTCTGTACTTTATTCTGCATTAAACCTACTTTAAACAGGAAGGTTTATCCGCAGAGCTGTTCCTTCTGGAAAATTACACGGACTGGCACTTAAATGGTGTAGCACTAGCAACATACCCACTTCCAACACACACGTACTGTACAATGCTGTTAGTCCCCGACGCTTAGATTCATCCTCAAGAGTGAAAGAGTGGGAGAGACGCAGCCCTGAGCCCCTCATTTCTATTCCCCATGGCCTCTTTACATGAGCTTTCCCCCGAGATTGGGGAGAACTGAGTCCTTCCTGAGACCATTACGATCTCCATAATGGGCCTGGCTGGCTATAGATGGAGGAGCCCAGGTATGTTGTACTCTTATTGATTTTGACCCTTCCATTTCTGTACATTTGGGAGCAGCCTTTGTTTCTGTTAAAGGTGCTACTTCTATATTCTCTTTTCCAGGACTGAGGAGGAGAGGGCTGAGGCTGGGGACCTGAGGTTACAGTGCCTCCATAGCTGCTCCCCAAATAGTAAGTGACCATGGCTTGAATATGTCCGACACACAATGGCTTGTACCGTCCCCACTCTGGCTCCTTGGGGTTGAGAATAAGGTTTGGAGTAGGAAGCTATGGAAACAGAGGTTTGTAACTTTCCCAGACAGCATGGCCCAAACGGTAATCAACTAGCATACGAACAGTACAAAATTCTCCAGGATTCAATTTAGGATGTGCACATATCCTATAATTTTATGTTATCTCAAGAAGCTGTGACTTCATAGTAGTTTAAAAATATGCTCTAATTTACACCTGTATAACTTTCATTATCACTACCTTTTTTCGTCTATATTTATCACCAATTCATAATGATGCATGCTATTGAATATAAAAATGATTGAAAGCAGCTTTGGTAGACAATAACATTAGCATAATTAATGCCATTTCTTGCACTTACTCAGAAAATTGCTATGCTTTTATTCAGTGTTTGCAAAAATTCTTACTTTAAGCTATGGGAATCAGTGGTTCAACGTATGGAGCAATATTGGAGCATGGCTCCTGCCCTGCTCTGAATACTATACTTTTCCTTTACCCTCCAGGAAAGGTGTGTGCAGTTTCATCCATCTGTTTCCTTGCAAAGAAAGCAAGTGATTCTTCACTCAGCAGGAGGGAGACTTGGGAAAGTGACTTGCTGACTCTGCGCTATTAAAATTTGGAAACCTCATAGTATTTTGCTGCCTCTGTCTTGCTGAGATGCACGTCTCAGCCACATACTCATGGAAGCTTGGTGTCCGTAACCCTAATAATTGAGGGTCCTGATCCCTCATCAGACCTGCTGGAACAGCTCTCCAGTCCCACGTCACTGCAAGTGGTCTCCCCACACGCATGATAGTGCTAGCACTGCTCTCCAGCTCGGTTTGTCAGCTCACTTGGTAACTCCTGCTCCTTGAAAATGTCATGTCAGTTATGGACCTTTCCACAGGCAGATCCACATCCTTCATTTTCACAGGCCTGAAAATGTCTATTAGTACAAAATTGATCTGGGTCGTATTTCCCAAGAAAATTCCCTGCCTGCCAAGCTACTGGCTAGGGCTCAAATGTGCTTATTTCATTATGAAGGCTGTCCAAAGGTCTTTGCTTCAAAGAACAAATAACAATTCCTGACATTAGGTGTTCCAAGGAATGGAAAAAAGGCTCTATAAGTCCTATGCCCAGCCCTGCCCCAGTACTTCAATTTAAAGGACACATAGCTTACCTCCATAGGTGTGCTGACAGCGCTGTAAAAGCAAACTGCAAACAAGAAGTCCTGTATCAGGTTAAAGAACAGTGGCCATTCTTCTATATTACCTCAGTTTCAGCTTCACATCACTTACCTACTGTAATGAAATCAGATCAATATTAATAAAGTGACATGAGTGAAGTTCTGCTCTCAGTTCACAGTTTACTTATGAATCCAACTTAAGCTTCAGAACCTTCATTATTCATGCTTATTAGGGAGGAAAAAACATTAGTTACTGCTGCTCAGGAGGGCACAAAGCCTCACAACCTTCAGGTGAAAGTCTCCTTCCTGGAACAAGCCCCATCAAGCCATAACTGGCCTGTACCTGACCAGAGGATTCTCCTTAACGTTGTTTCTAGCTTCATACACTCCCACTCTTCTTCGTGGCATTACCCATGCAATGGCCTCATGGCCAGCAGAGAGTTGTTAATGGCAAGAGAACGACATGAGAAAGGCTTTGCTAAAGTCAGAGCAGCCACAAAGGTTACGCTGGCCCTTCGGTTATCCAGGGGCCTGATGTATGAAAGAAGAGGGCACGTCACCTACAGACCAAGCCCTCGCCATTGCTTGGTCAACTTGCCACCCGCATTCCACTAGCAGAGTAAATGCCGACAGATCATTTCAAGCTCTTTTTGAACCCTTCACACAGAGGTGGTCCTGTACCGGTAGGACACAAGGACGTATCACCAG
>NW_009218613.1:40458-59763 GCF_000690835.1 Fulmarus glacialis
TCCTGCTGCTCACTTCAACCAGCATTTCATTCCCTGGAGGACTTGTCAGCTGCCCGCACTTAGAAATGCTCTGAGGCTGTTCTAATTTGAACCAAGCAGCATATAAGGAATATTCACGCATCCTCAGATATCATGCTTTTTTCTGTCCTTCCACAAAGACAAAACAGAGCATCTGGTCCTTGCTGAGAGGCAAGGATTTCTGGGGAGTGCCGCGGTAGGGTGAAACAGTAAAAACTTTAAATAAAAGAACAAAACTGAGCAATCATAGAAGACAAACACCAACTGGCCAGGTGATTTTAGAAGAGAGAATATTAAAGGTTTGCGAGCAGCCCAGGAGCACTGTGAGAGCGCAGGTAGCACGAAGGACTTTATGCCAGGCCAGGACCAGGGCAGGATCTCAGGTTCCTCCATTGGTGAGACTAAGCTATCCGTTTTGAGACGTGGCCTTAAATTATAAATTTCATCAGAAGCTTGATTCCAGAGGAGTCTTGATCGGGGCAATGCAATATTCAGTCTTGATAATTCTATATTAAACCATTTAATGTCCAGTACTAAACTGTAATTTTCCTTTAATGGGGTTTAAACTTGCCTGAGCTGGGCTAAGAACAGGGAGCTCTAGCTGTAAATTGGCATCCTCTGCTCTCACCAAGCTGCCTTCCTGTGCAAACATATGGCGCTGGCCCCTATACCTCTAATATCTCCAGTCACGTTTTGTTCATACCAAACTTAGCACTTCCATTGCAAAGCTGTAAACACTCTTAATAGCCTGTTTGCTGTCATTTTTGACGTTGGAGGTCTCAACTCCTTCTTTCAGATGTGCAGGGCTGGGAGACCTCGATGCACAGCTGTGCACCATCACTGCACAAAAACGATAGAAGGAGAAGTTTCACATCAGGATCTTTTTTGTTGTTGCATAGTTATTTATCACCCAGAAATGCTCACTGTTATTAGGCTCCAGAGAGCAATTGTACCTGATTTCAGATATCTGTATGCCCATGCCACTTCCACACTCTCCTCCAGTCTTCTCCCACCACTAGGCATTAACAGGATGAGCCCGCTGCTTGGGTCAGTGTGCCTGGGAGCCACGGGGCAGATGGGAGAGGTATGGATCATAGATGTAGAACAAGGGGTAAGAGAGAGGCAGGAGAGATGTCACACAAGACAAAGAGGGACAGGTATGGTGGCAAAGCCAAAGAGGAGATGGGAAGCTCAGAAGAGCCAAGAGCTGAGCAGGAAACTGCATATTCTGACTGCCTGTGGCTAAAAGCCTTGGTTGTTATTTGAGGCAGATAAACCCAGGGTCCAGGATACCAGCTTTTCTCGTAGAAAACTGAAAGATTATTCAAAACGAATTTAGCATTAAAAAAATAATATAGTCACTGTTTTGGCAGGGTCACCTACAAAGAGGAGGCCTTGAAAAAAATAATTTTATTTGCATATCATCACCCTGCAGGCATTTCCCCTGGGTCCATCCCACAGCTCTTCTACCATCCTCCCACCCCTGGCTGTCTACACTAAGATTTATGCAACCAGCCCCTCAGTGCTTCACTGTAAAGCACATCATTGTCATTTTTTTCTATTCAAACGTGATCATCAGAAGAACTCTAGATTTAAAACATGGTGGAAATGATTCATAAAAAAAGAATATCCACTGTTTTTTCTTGGTCGCAAGTGCCACAGAAGGAAAGTGGTGCTGGATTTGCAGGCAACTTTCCAACGTCTCCAAATTCAGTGCTACAAAAAGTCTATTGCACAAGCTCAGCTGGAGAGGGCAAGGCACAGACGGCAGACAAGGTCACTCTGACAACGGGGAACATGCTTTATATGCTGAGCAGCACAGGGCTGGAAGAAGGCAGACAACAAGGGCTTGACACATTTGAAGTGTCGCTCAAAGTTGAGTCAAGGTTTCTGCTTGTGGAGATACCTGACAGCTGCAATCACCTTCCTATTTCATGTCAGCATTGATTTCAACTCCAGGTCTTGCAATTCTTCCTGTAATTTATTCAGTTCATAGTGATTCACTACATAAAAACCGGTGGGGAAAAAAATCCCCTCTGATAAAGCACCATGGTTACAGATCTAAGATCCAGCCTTGCTATACTGAAAGCAATGGGAATTTCATTCCTGTCGTCAGGCAAACCCTTGCCCACTAGGAAACTCCAAAGTTACAGGTCTCAGTTCCGTCCTCATTTACCTCTGCTAAAATCCAGACTAACATTTTGCTTTAACAAGCTTTAGATTGCTTCTTAAGCAAGCAGCTCCTCTGCTTCTGAAACAAGCTTGATGACAAAAGTAAATTCAGTCCCACATTTAGCACTGCAGCCAGTGAAAATTAAAGGGTGGAAAAGGAGAGCAAAAGAAAGTGATAGTTTATAATACTTTTTTGTTGCATCCAGTGCACAGGTGAATTGGAAACATTTCTTATACAAATTTCAGTGAGATTAGTTATGAAACGTGTTTTCTGTCACTCTTTTAAATAGCGTCTTTCCATAAATGTTCCATCTCCTACAGCTAATCCTGGATTTATGCAAAAAAAAAACCAAACAAACCCACAACACAAAAACCCCAACCCTGTCCAACACTGCTAAAGGCACAAAATGAAGTATTTCCTATCGTATATGCACCCAAATAGCCTTTCAGTTACTGTGCATATTATATTTCCCCCAGAATGTAGGTAGAGACTTTTGCTCACTTAACGTTCAGATAGTTTTACGCTGTGAGGACAAATATGTATATTTTTAACAAAAAAATTACAACACGCATTTTTATTTTAGTTGCCTTAAAATGGGTTTTGCTCTTGTCAGAATAAGGTTTTTTTTTATTTACTACAGCAAAACGTATTTACTGAATGTAGGGTTTTGTAGTGAAGATTAAGGAATGCCTGAGATTTGGCTCTGATTTAAATAACCAGTAATTTTGATTTGCGTTCCTTGTACCAGAAGCTCACCCTTTTCCACTCCTCCTCCCGGTCCCAGAGCAGCCCATGAACCAACAGACAGCTCTTCCCACCTGCCTGGCCCCTTCGGCCAGAAGCTCTGGCTCTAGATTCTCACAAGTTTACCAGGTTTCTGAGTCTCTCTGACAAGAAATGAACCATCAGCTTCACCCTGCCAAATTCCTACTTTCTGAACACCTGCACAGCTTGACCGAACACGCTACAAGCCATCGTTCCTTGCTTTCAGGAGAGACTGAGAAACAGCAACTCCATTTGCAAAGGCAACACCACAGAGATGCCCAGCCCCAGGCTACCTTCGCTCCCACAGCCCACTTTTCCAAAGGCCTGAGCTACCCACTCTGACCTATACAAGGAAGGGGAAGCAATCCATCTGAGCCAGAGGGCTGCAAGTAACACTGTTTTCCCTTTGAAAACCTTTTTATTTCTGAGGGGGACTCCTGCAGCAGGCACTATAAAGCCAACATGGAAGGGGATAGCCCAGAGCCTCCGATGGAAGAGCAGGATGGTGAGGTGGGACTCAGAGGGGAGAAAAGTGAAAGGAGAAAGGGAAACTGTGGGGGAAATAAGTTCTTTTCATAGTTAGGCAGAATCATTGGATCACATAATAACACAGGGTGGAGAGGGCCTCCAGAGGTCTCTAGTCTAGTCCCTTGCTCACGGCATGTCCTTTAGACCAGGCTGGGTCAGACTGCGCAGTTCCTTGTCCAGTGGAGTTCTGAATACCTCCAAGGATGGACACCCCAATACCTCTCTCGGCCTCTGTCCCAGTGTTTGAATACCCTCAGGGTGAAAAAGCTTTTCCGTGTATCTAGTCAGCAATTCTTGCCTTCCACTCCTGTTCAGCCAGTTTATGAAAGCAAGGCACTTCTGGGCAAGGGTGCTCCCTCTGACATGTCTGTTCTTGTTTGCTCTCCTGCCTTTTATACAACTCTTTTTATGCTTCTTTTTGGGCTCTATTTTTATGCAGTAGCTCTGTTACTGTCTGCTTTTCCGATTATAAAAACTGTAAATTTGATTTAAACCTGATAATCATGCTGTGATCTAGCAAAGGCCTTAATTAACCCTATTGAAGCCAATAGGTGTGAGGCATGCTCTTTAGGACCTTAAAAATTCGGCGTTTAATGGCATCCAACACTGAGAAAGGTGCAGGGAGGTGGAGAAGTGAGTATGTAGCTAACTCAAGCCACTGGTACTAACAGGACAGGACTTCGTGCACTAGATCTCATATAACCCATCCAGACCAGGATTTTCTGCTGTCTTCCACCACCAGAGGAATATGAATACACCAGATGCCCAAGAAGACTCAGTTGGTCACTGGTATTGCTACAAAAGTTTGTCATGTCCTTTGGCTGTTACAAATCCTGAATCATGATCTGCACAGTGGGTATGTTTGTGTTCCCCTTCAAGGTCAAGGCATTTCTAGCTGCATTCGCTACCCATCGGGACAATTCCAGTCCACATGGGTACATCTTCCTCTCTTGCCATCAGTCTTGCCACACTGAGTAAAATTTAGCCATAGGAAAAAAAAGCATTGGGATCTCTCCTATCTGGCAGCAGCTAGGAGAGAAGTAGGAGAAACAATATTCAGGAGGGGTTCTCTGGCATCCCATGCAGCTGGCATTTCCAGCCACCTAAAATAGCTGGTCAGCCCTGTACACAGTCTACAGCTCAGGGGAGGGAAGAAAAGCCCTTAACACACCGAGCTGTAGAGGAGAAATGTCCTATAATGTCACCACAGGAACAATGATGTCATTCTGTGCTGCCCTTCTGTTTTTATCTTTCCTGTTTATTCATCCCCTAATTCACTGGCTGACCGTGCAGAGCTATCAGGAGACTAAAGCGTGTGGGTCCAAGGTGAAGGCAGGTCTTCACACTTTGCAGGGATGATCAAGGGCAGGTGCTGTGGCAACCTGCAAGCCAGGTTTTATCCTTTTGCGTTCTTACTGGAATTTGTCACAGTCAATATGCCAGTAGCTTTCTTCCCTTCCTGTCCTTCCCCAGCACCAAATCCTTGGTTCTTGCAGAGCTGTATGACTTTTGGGAAGGAGAACACTGATGTGCCAGTGATTATCACGCTGATGATAGCTGACCAGCGCTTGGTTGGCACCAGGGAGGAACTGCTCCTGAATTTATGTGCCTTATTCTCAACCACTTTGTTCTTGATCATGAGAAGCAGAGGGTTTTATACAGACCTGAGAAGCAAATCAGCCTATGGGGAAATGCAGTTATGGGAAACAGGCTTAAAATTGTGCCAAAATAGGCCTAAAAGTGTCTTATAAGCCTTTAGTCCAGTGCAGAGGAAAAAGTGTGTGTTTGTCTTTCTTTAGGGCTTCACAACACCCAGCTCTAAATGTCACTAGCACGCAGAGGAACAGGAGTGACCATAATGCTCAGAAAATACCCCCATCCGCTACGTCAAGCTCTTCCAGTGACACATCAAGCAGCTCTTCACTTTCATCAGAACCGACCAGCCAGATCTCCATGGTTCAGGATCAAACCCTGCTGGACATTTCCTCCATCACTATATTGGCCCCAGGAGAATCACCAAGCCCTCAGCCATTTGAGAAAAGAAACAAAAATCTAGCAATATCATGTTCCAGCCCATTCGGAGCAAGGCCTATTCCAGCATCTTGCCCAGCCAGCCTCAGGCTCAGTCTAACATCCAGCTCAGCCAAGCCTCAGCAATACTCTGACTCCTCTCCAGTCAGTCCAGGGATCAATGCAACTTCCTTCTATACCTTTTGTCCTCACACAGCACAAAACGTACAAGCTTCAGCATCAGACCACACACTGATCCCAACCAGGAAAAGCACAAGGCCTCCAGCAACAATGACTCCTGAAGATAGTTCCCAGTCTCCTAGCTATTCTAAAACTGGATTAAAGAATACAGAAAAGGGTTTTGAATCAGATCTGGAAGATCCTGGTCATGAAAGGTACGTATCCAGACCATACACACGTTTAAGTCCTCAAATGACTCAACTTGGTACAGGGTCATTAAGAGCCCCTCATAAAAAAAATTTAAATATCTTTTATGATTTAAATGTTCCCAGTATTTGTTTTCCGGTAACTACCCTCTGCTCCCACTGAACCCTGTTACCCAAGAAGCAAAATACCACATTTTCCACACATTCATTTAGCTCTCCAAGCCCGATTCCAGGACCACCCCTGGGCCAGGTTGTCAACCTCAGCTCCTCCAGCGGGGCAGTTTCAAGGTGCCTCGTTTCCTTTCGAATGAGAAAGCACATCTCTCCCTATACTAGCAGAGAGAAACTCTGCTGTTACTATGAAGCCTGACAGATAAGAGCTGGTTATGGTTTTCAGTGACATGGCCGGTATCTCCCTTCCCAAACCTCAGGCTCTGTGGTCCGACCCCAGGCAAGCTGGGCTGATTTCACCCCTCTGAGCCTCTGAACTCCACACTGTGTCTGCCACTTCTTTCCTTGGCAGGAGATTTGTAACCACGAAGGAATTCCAAGCCATGGAGAAAGAACTAGAGGATGTAAAAGAAGAACTGAAATGCCTGAAGTGGAAAGTGAGACACATCGGTGAGACTGTGCAGCCCCTGGCCGAAGACAGCAAGCGTTACAACGGCTACACCCTGACGGAGCTCAAGGCAATGGTGCAGTTCGAAGATGACCCTTACAAGGCTGCACACAAGATCCTAACTGCGCTCTTCAGCGATGTCTACTTGCTACAGCACTCAGTCACTGAACAGGCCTGCAACTCCCGATCTCTGCCCAAGCCCCAAATAGACCCAGAGCTGTACACGGTGTACTGTGACATTCTGAAAAGCATATTCCCTGGAATCAGCAGCCAGACCTTGAGGGAAGAGACACAACACGTGCAGAAAAGCACCCAGAAAGAAGTGCAATAACACCAGAGCCCACGAGATGTTCAGTGAAGTGAGCAGTCTCCGATGGTTTTAGAGGGCTGAGCTGTGGGTACGTACCGTTGGTTGAGTCTATCCCTTTTAGGTATGAGTCATCTGTAAAGATATTGGTGAGCTCTGAGCCCTTCATGCCACTTGCCCAATGAGACAGGATGGGAAGGTGTTCTGCATACTTCCCGCATTTCAGAAAAAAATTGCCCCCTTAGTGTCTCTTTCAATATATGGATGTTTCCTTGTTTCCAGCAACTGCAAATGCTGACAAAAGAATCCAGAGAAGGCATTGTGTGTCCAAGCAAGGGCCTTCTCCCAGCCCCAAACAGACCAACCAACCAACCAGCATCTGGGTAGTTTCTATTTTCTAGACTGTATCATTCATTAAATGACATTACTTGTTAGAAAATTGTGCCTGTTCAGTTTTTTTTATTTATTTTTTTTGTCTAAAAATGCTTTGCACATCAAATCAATCAACAATCATAACTTGAGTACACGCTGGGATGAGACCTGGGCATGCAGCAAACCACCCTCCCCTCCCTGCCCGTCTGATCCCGGGTTGCAGGGGAAGAAAACCAGGCCGCAGGGGTCACAGCGGCTGCAGTGCACCCAAGCAGGTCTCCATTGCAGATAACTGGGGGCCAGGGCATCAGAGTGTGCAATATGCCCCTAAATCATCAACCCACCAGTGAAACAGGTAAAGGTCTGTGCTCTCCATCTCTCCTAACCTGCGATAACTGAGCTGACAGAACAGCTCACGGGTTAACAACTGTGCTTTGCCTTCCCATGACGGAGATGCTGAAGAACTGGCCCCTTGCCAAGGCCCCACAAGGTGATCGCTGCTATGGAGCTTGCCCAAGGAAAGGAGGCTGCTGTCATGGAGGACACAGAGGAAAATGGCCCTGGAGCTCCTTCCTCCCCACCTGGGACCCAGCAAAGTGCAGTGGATGAACAAAAGTTTGTCCATCAGGTTCTGCCCACAGGGCTGGCCTCGTAGCCAGTTTTGTAGAGATCTGGTGAGGGCGGAGGGATGTCCTTGTGCCATTTTGCTCACTACCGATGGACGATACTGCTTCCCTACCCTACCGGTTCACTCACCCTCTTTCAGAGAGTCATTGACTCTCTTCCCTGGTCTCAGTGTGACAAATACATCAAAACCCAGAACATGTCTGTCCCGCACACTGCTGCTGCTCCCTGCCAGGCCACTGAGGATGGCAAGAGGAGCAAAACGTAACCCGTGAGTTCAGCCTACCTTTCCCTGCACTGGGATATAATCCACTTCTTAAGGTTATTCCAAAAACAACAGGGAGGAAGAGGGGGAAAAAAAAATAAAAAAAAGTAAATAAAAGCAGATCAATCCTCGTGTCACCACAGCTCCAGACATCTTCGGAGGATGGGAGGGGGCAGTACGCTCCAAGGACACGCTCCGTACCTTCTGGGCTCTTCTGCATAAGGATTCTGGGAATGTTCTGACATTTGTATGAGAGATCCTACTTGTCTTTCACCATGATGTATCTATACTGTTCTCTGCTGGGCTTACGAATACATTTTTTAAAGTTTCTTGTTATTAGCAATTTATTTTACTTACAAGCCGACGTGCAGACGCAGGCACAGCACTTTGCGCACGTGGCCTGTACCGCACTACAGCCAAGACTTACAGCCACACCTGACAAATTACCAGGTAGCTACGGCAATACAGAGGGTTGTGCACAGTGCACGCCCTCGGGGCACTCACAGCCCTGAAGCAAGGGACTGGGAAAAGGATGGCTCCCCCGACACAGCCAGCTCCCTTCGCGGGTGGGCCCAGAGGTGAGTGATGGATGGATGGAGCCGCAGTGTCCCCTCAGAGCAAATCACACACCCCGGTGAGCACCGCGGGGGATTGTGACAAACCACCTGGAAGGCTCCACGCATCGTGGAGGGGATGTTTGTGTCTCACACAAGCATGCCCTTCTGCAAGCATTTATGTTCTGCTTTCATGGCTCTTTTTTGTAGGAAAATGTGTCCCTTTGGTTCAGACGGAGGGGAACAGGCTGGCCCTCCTCTCACAGAACTCACGTAGGCACTGCTCCAGACTTGCTTTTATACGACAGCCCAGACCCCCCAGCTCTCTCAGAGGTCTCTCTTCAGGGCTTTCCATAATCTCCAGTGGACACAGAACTGAGGAAAATGTAGTGTTGGCATTAGCAGTATCAGTCTTCATACGTTGTACTGCCTGCCCTCTCTGCCTGTAAAATCTTAATACAGTCGATCCTGTAAGAACATGCTCTGTGGCTACTCATGTTCCTGGGGCCACACAATATGCTCAGATCATATTTTAGCTTTGTTCTCTGCATGCCTGCTAGTAACAAGGTCCAGCACAGGTCTATGAATTATTTTTATTAGCTTTGCATCACCAAGGTCAGTTCTGTCAGATATTGTCAGTTCTGGGTCACTTTCAGGTTTCAGTGTCCTCCTTCTTCCAGATCTGTTGTGGTATGAATCACTACTGCCCATTTTAGAGATGTGCATTAGGTGTTTTACCCTGATATTCATGGCTTTTAGCTATTCCAGTGGAGCTTCCAGGTTAATTGCATCCAACTAGAGTTGGCCACTCTTGCCAGATCTCCCATACATTATTATTAGATATCTGCAACTTCTGAGTCCTAAAGTCTGTCCCCAGAGCCTTACCTGCCGTAGCAGCCCAAGTGATCAGCTGCAGGGAACCTGTGAAAAAAGCAACAGGGCATACCCACTACATTTGTCCTTCACAGGCTCCTTGCTTCCTTCTTTTCCCCTGTTGCGTTTGTGCCTTGAAGGCAGCTCTGCCTCTGTGAAGATGCTTTGTTCTCTGTTGCTATGCTATCTGCACCTTTGTAACTATCTCCGGTACTTGAGCCACTTTCCCTGATTTTTCTACAGGGAGAAAAATCCACTCATTTTCCTGAGCACTTCCTGTTGTTTGTATTCCCGTGCATTACCAAGTCCTTCCATCCTTTTATAAGCCTTAGCTTTCCTTGCTAGCTTTCCTTACCTAGGTTTGCCGGGGAGAGAAACACAGCTGTCTTCCCACAATTCTGAAGAGCTTTTGTGTGTCCAATCTATTTTTTTCTGTAGTCACCCACTCCTAACACAACAGGAGGGTGAGGGCTGAACGCCTACACCGGCAGAAAGAGCCCTTCTCCTTGGAGGGTAACAAAACTGAGTCAGCATAATAGAAGTAAGACAACAGTATCTTAAATAGACAGTCTTGAAAGCAATTTTTTGCTTTCACTTTTAGCATCCTGTGCTTGCCAGAAATGTGTCCTGTGACAAGCATGCTCTGTCTTAAGACTTGAGGTCTTGCTGCCTGGTATTCAGACAGAAAGGCAATTACACAGTCCCATTATTCTGACAGTTAAAAAGATTCAGGCATTGTTCTTCTTGGACAATTCATACTGATTTGCACTGTGCTGACATTGCTCCTCAGCCTAAATAAGCCTTCTCTCCAAAATGTTATCACCTTCACTTGTATAGAGACAGACAGAGAAGGCAATCAGACACACAGTGAAAAATTAGTCTATAAATCCACGTTGCATTCCACCTATTCTCCATTAAACTATATAGCTCTATTTTTTTTCTTGAATACGTACTTTCAAGTCTGAAGACCCAATACCGGACCAAATGATTCTTTCTTTCTTTTCTTAACTATAGGCATTACATTTGCTATTCTCCAGTCATACGCAGATCCAGAGATTCATTAGCATTACACTTACTCAAGTAACATGCACTGCCTGTTATGTATTCATCCCTGCATGTAACCTGAGGACCTAAGAGCCACGGCACAGGTTGTCTTTCCCTGTGTCATCTCTAGGAGCAGATGTCTAGTCAGAAGTGTGAGGACATGAATACTTTTGCCAGCCTCAGGCAATCTGTAGTTTATACTGACTGATTGCGTTAAATAAGCAACCGATTAATATTCACCATGCTGTGGCTCAGTGGGCAGAACAGATTCTACAGCAGACAAGTTATGTTAAACAGAGGGTCCTGATCCATACTGCTCATAGAATAATTTAGGCTGGAAAGAGCCTCCGGAGGTCAACCGGTCCAACCCCTCTGATCAGACAGTATTCTAGTAAAAGAAACCAAATAATAAAATCTGTGCTGCAAGAACTAAACCACTGCAATGCAACAAACATCTGACAACAACTGAAAAAAAAAAGAAAAAAGAGAGAAGCCATACAAATCACCTGCATTGGAATCACTTGCAGATCAGATCCACCATAAGAAAATCCGAGGAATTTTCTTCTCCCAGAAGCACTGTGCTGGGAGATCATCTAGACAGGAGCTCTCCACAGGCTAATCAGCCTGTAGAAACTTAATTTACATCTGCATCAGTGGATAAAGACAATAAATTGCAAAGTTTCTGTGGCACTGTTTTGGAGGGCCCCTTGCTATGGTTAGGTCTACATGCATTGTCAATTCATTTTTCAGACTTCTCATTGATATCTCTAATGCATAATTGCAGTCAAAATCAGTCACCGAATCACAAATTTTATGACCTCATGCTTACCCTTTCGTACTGTTAATAATAATATCCCTGCATAATGTGAACGCTTTCTGCAAAACGAGTCCACCAGCCCTTCTGGTTTATGACTTAAAATATAGAAGATCTAGTTTGAGGGAACTTTCAACATCTTTATCTGTAGTGAAATTTGAATCACAAGGGTTTGGGCGGTATCATTAATTACCATTAATCCCTTCTCCATTCTTCCTACATGAATGCCTGCTTCTTGTGATGTGTTCTCTATACATTTATATACCTAGTTCCTCTTGCACACTCCAATTCAACTTGACTTTAGTAATTTACACATTAACTCTACAATCTTTGTTTCCCAAGGTGAAACTGTCTCCGGAGACCCTTTTCCATTTCTTATCTCCATATGCTTCTACAGGTGGTTCCTTTTTCACTATGAGCTGGACCTCTTCTCCCCTTGGAGTCTGTCAGGCAAACAAGTGTCCAAGAAGTTGTCCCCGACCCTTATTCTCAAACCACAAGCAGATGACCAAGGTGCAGATCTCCCTAGGCCTTAATGCTACTCCCCAGGAAAAAGGGTGACACCGGGGGGATCCCAAAGGACTTCAGACAGAATACACAAGGACTAAACATGCACTACCCAAGTATTGTACTGAGAAATGCAGATCTTAGCTTCTTGCAGATTTATTGTGAAGAGTATATTTTCTCAATGCCCCAAAGAGAGTGATTAAAATACATATCGATGTCTTGCTGGGTCAGTGGGTTTTGATCAGATCTCCCATTTTGTGTTAATATTCAGATACGTTACCATCCCAGAGAGATGAATAATAGGAGCTATTTCATTTTTCTGACAATATTAAACATAATGAAAAGTCTTACTATCATCCCACATCCTTCTCCATGAATTCTGGCCACAGACAGATCTCCTGTTGGTAATGGAAATGTCAGTTTGATTCATCTGTTCACCAACTAATCCTTACCAAACAGTTTCCAGTATATAGCAAGCCATCCAAAAACATTCCTTTGGAAACAAGCCAGAACTGACATTCATTGTCGATTAGTTTTTACCACTGTTTAGGCTTATACCATTTCAGGTAGCTTTACTACTTACTCTATTTTTAGCAGTGCCTCCAGCAGACCAGGAAAGAAGCAGATCATAAGACTACTGCTAATCTGCAAATCTGAAATTATAGTTGGGAGACCAAATTTATTATTATACAGCTAGATGACGACAGCAGAGATGACCTTTCTGCAATGCCAGAAGACTTATCCACGCTGATCTAGGCCTTTAATCAGTGGGGGAAAGTATAGATTACTATGTGTCAAAGGAAAAACTTCTTCCCTATTAGGACAGTCAAGTATTAAAACAGATTGCCCAGAGAGGTCGTGCAGCTCCCATCCCTAGAGGTTTTCCAGGCCAAACTGGATGAAGCCCTGTGTAACCTGGTCTGACTTTTGTAAGTAAAAAAAAAAGGTGCGTAATTGCAGAAAGCAGCCAGGAAAATCTTTGATGAATGGGAGCACAGAGCCATGAATAACAGGCAGGAATAGCACCATCAGTGTTTTACACTTGCTAAGCCACACTCGTAAGCGAGCGGGGCTGACAGTTGTCAGTGCCTCAGCTCAGTTCACTGTGCTGGCAGACTCGTTTTCCTGCCAACCACTCTGTACCCTCAGTAAAGCCGCTGTGCCCGTGCTGCCTCAGTCCTCACCCTTTTTGATGGAAGATGAAAGCTCGCTCTTGCTCAGAATGAAGTTCTTTCCCCAGCTTGTTACAGACAGAAATGTCTCTTCTGGCAGCCACCTTATGCTGCCATCAGGCAGAAGAGAAATCTTGGTGAAAAAGATAAAAGGGCTCAACTGCTCCCAGTTCATTATCTTTACTGCAGGGACCATCTCTGCTCCCAAGTACAAGGCTCCCCTTGGGTGGAGTCATTTCCCTGAGAAACCTTCACAGCCATAGCAGCTGCTTCTGCTACCCTTATGCCTACCACACTTGCTTTCCATCTGACCCTTTGACCAACATGTGTTTCAGCTCCACCTGTACTGACTGGGATACAGTTTGGAGATCAGTTCAGTCCATAACATTCAGCTGGGCTCACACTCTCAGGAGGCAGCAGGCTCCTCCTGGCCCTTACAATGGCTCTGAAGTGCCATGTCCAGATCTAAAACTTCTCTTTAGCACTGCAACCCCCCTGCCTCCTCCAGGGCCAGAAGACTTTCAGGTAGCAACTGGCTTCTTTGCTGAGAAGATGGAGATGTGGCTCTTTCCGAGTTCCTTTAGCGTTCTCTGACATTCACCTCCACATGCTTAGTCCAGCATGCTGAACTTTTAAAAACCACTGTGAAACTCCTTTTCCAGTTAGATCCAGATAAGCTAAGGAACGCAAGCAACCGAGCTCTGAAACAACAGATCACATATGGAGCAAGAGGAAGAAGCTGAGCACAAGTTAACTGTGTCTGTCTGAGATCTCTCCTTAGGTTTATGGTTCTCCAGAATTCCCATCTTCTTGGGAAAACTGCACAAAATCTGTGCATGCTGACATTTCTGGAAGTCCCATGAGCAATAGAGCAGAGATGCACACTAAGAATTTGTGAATCAAGTTGATTTTAGTCACACAAGACCTTGAGCAAGTTGAAAGCTAAAGGCAGGATTTCGCTGTGTTCTCAGCTGTATAACTGGGACCTTCTGGAAATAAACAGCGTACCTGGGGAAGGCTGCTAGCAGATCACGAGGTGGTGGTTTTCTTCTCCTAGTTAGAGCCAAAGCAGTGAGCTGTGGGTGGAGGACTGTGCAGTGTTGGAAGCAATAGTCCAGGCTGGGAAACTCCTACCCTGCTAATCATTGGGATGGTCAGTCCTCTCCTTCAACCAGGAGCTAAGAAAGGGAACACTAGAGAGCCTCAGACAGAAGGCCTGTAGCCTTGTTTTCTAGGTCAGTAAGAAAGAAGTCACAAATTGCAAATGTTTCCTTTTATGCCTAGATCTCAACACTGCAGCACTTCACAGGGTCCTGAGCCAGGGTGACTGGAGCTGATGCTATTAGACAAGGGTGGAAAATTGATCTCTTCCCAGCAAGATTTAGAGGCCAGTCGGACAGGAAATTACTCCAGCTGGGCACTCTGTCCCCATCTCTCAGCTCTTCCTGCAGCTAGGAGATTCACTCTATAATTGCTTTCTTAGTCCACATTTTATCCTCAGCTGACAGAATTCCATTAGGGTGATACAAGCTGCGTGATAAAGGGATGTTTGTGTCTCACGTGGGCTGTAAGTCATTTCTCAGCAAACAAGCAAATAGTCACAGAAATGGGCAAAGAGACCACTGAGCCAGGAACCCTCCTTCTTGTGCTCTGAATACCAGGACCTCAGCACTCAAACGGAAGCAAACATTCTTCCAGTACGTTACACTCCTCTCTGCTTCCCTCTCTGCTCTTTAGATGAGACATGTCAGTGCATGTCTCTAAAATGAACATTTATCTCTGCAGCATTTTTGAATGGACAATAATCAAGCAGGCAGACATGCAGCACTGGCACCTCTAGAAATGAGGGTCCCACGTGAACAGAGCCACTGTGCTGTGATCGTGGGGGTTGGTGACACCACAGATCACAGATAGCAAGTGGCCTACACATGGGAAACTAGATGAAATGAAACTAATGTTGTAATACATCTGAGCACAGACACCTGAAGAGCAAAACAGGTTGGTCACACCTGCAAGACAGTGATTCTGAGCAGGACCTTCAGTACTGTTTTGGAAGACAAAAGGAGAGACCTTCTAAGCATAATGATGCAGCTAAAAGATAGACATGTTGAAAAAAGCTAAAAGGGAATACAGGAAGGTGCATCAAATGCTGCAGTGTGCATAGTTACAGTATCTATAGTACTGGTGAAGCCATTACTAGGCAGTGTGTTCTGGAGTCCACATTTTTTGAAGAATATTGGAAGAGATTTGGCTACTTCAGTGACTCTCACCAGGAGAGCGGCTCCTGTTAGAGCTCAGCCTCCTGGATCAGCAGCCCCAGAACATGGAGGCCAGCCTAAGGCATCCCTATACAACGTGTCTGCTCACACCAGTGCTGGTTTGGACTCCAATCACTTGCTATATTCCCCAGGCCAGTATAGAGGTGCACCCAACAGTGAGGATTGCTGAAGCAGATAGCAAGAGGGAATGGGAAATGCTTCTGTCTTACAGAGTAAAAGCCATTGACTGAATCAAAGGGAAAGCAGACTTCATCTCCTGCATGAGCCAGAATTCAGATGTCAATACAGCACTTTACGTTTGCTCTTACCTGACGTAGGCTGAGCTTTCCCTGGTAACACAGAGGTTAAAGACTCAACATTCAACCTCCCTCACCCATTGCTCTCATCCTCACATCATCACTGTCAGTGAGTCCTCTCTCTGGTCGTTCCAGTGTGTTACCTGGTATACAAGATCTCTGTCCAATCTCACAACACCCAGTCATTCATTGGCACTGTCAGGCTCTTGCAGATGTTACCAGTCTGGCATAGGTCCCTGAAATGACAGGACTGAACATCACTATGGGAATGACCAACACACCAGGAACACGGTAAAAGCCCAGCAGGATGAGGAAATCTTACAGAAAACAGCACCACCTAAGCAGGACGCTGTGGTGCAATTTAATGTCCAGGTCCAGCCTAAGCCATCAGAAGGGCTCAGTTTAATTTAGCTGCTTATGTAGCTCCTCGTGTAGTTCTTATGGGTTCATCCTCCAAAATGAGGATGACTCTCCTGACTCAGTAATACACGAGCTTCCATGTCTTCTATGCTGCCTTTTACAGAGTCTGCATCACTGCTTGCTCCCTTGTCCACATACAGGTGCTTCCCACTGCTGTTTAAATTCTGCTGGATTAAACCATAAAAAGGCAGAAATTGAAAACAGAAGTTGCAGGCCTTCCCAGGCATCCCAGTTTTCAAATTACACTGTGAAGACTGATAAAAATATATTTTTAAAGATCAAAAAGTAGGCAGCATGACATGTACTTCCTCACAGATTATTTCTTTATCCTCTGCCCTTGTCAGTGTCATTGTGGGACAAACCAACTCATTTCTGTTACCTCGATCCAACCCCTTTAAATCAAGTCATTACAGGTAAAGGTGAGCAACTATGACATTAAGGTTTTAGAGTGGCCCAGAAATTGGAATTGGGCTAAAGTTTAATAATTTACATCAAAGGCTTCAACAATAATTCATATTAATCCTTCCTTTTCCTTCGTCATGATTTTGACAATGTCAAATGATGTGTTACTGTGCACATTCTTGCTGGATTACTCTTGCTGAAACTGTGCCCGACATTGACTGAAGTGCTCTGTGGGGATTTTCGTGATTGCATGTTTACTCTTCCTCTTTTCCCTTCTGTAAATGCTAGTCTGACATGAATGTACTTGTGACTAGTTAGTTAAGAAAAGGTGAAAAATTGAATAAAACTTCTTTCCCCGCCCGATTCATTGTGGAAATGAGTCGAGTATCTATGTTTGAGTATATAGGGCTAACTAGGACACTTAATTATCTTTGGTTATATAAAAGGTCATTACATCTCAGCTCCAATTAGGAGGGCAAACGCTGACATCTCCTACCCCACAGAGATTAATGAAGGGTTTTCTAAACATTATGCTACCTTCTGTATATGACTGACTAGAATCAGGGACTTCATTAGGCCTTGCCTTGGTGGCGTATGTCATCCCAGAGCAGTAAGCAGGCTGGCAAACTGTTATTTCAGACAGAAACGCTGCAGGGGAGGATGTTCCACAACTTAACAATTTTTTAAAAAATATTTTAAAGACTTTCATGGTCTTTCCACAGTATGGCAATTATTATGGGGAATCTCTTGAATGGGTAAAAGGAGTTGCTAGGAGAGGTTGGCAGAAGACACATGCCAATACTCTCTGTGCCAGACCAGCTGCACTGCATACAGATTTCCAGAGGCAAAAGGTGTGACAAGTGGCTGCAGTTACCAACTGACCAGTGAGGAAGAGTTGGTGGCAAAGAAACAGACGACAGAGAGAATTGCCACCCATTTAAGCTTGACCTAGTATTTTGCAAGAATTTACAAAACCTGGAGTTACCTCCAAAGGATGGACTAAATCATTAGTCCATCGCATAGGACTTGAGATGCTCCAGACAGAGACAGAGAAGACAGATGAGCATAGAAAGTCCTCTCCCGCTCATACCTTTTCTGATCAATAAGAAGGATGCTATTCTGTGCCAGGAAACACGACGGGTTTATTTCTCTTCACATTCAATGCAATTTTCTCAGAAGAACAAACAATGCGACAGGCCTCATCTCATCTAGAGATTGCCTATATGACAAATCTGTGATTGTGCCTTAAGTCTTAAAAACCTTTCTATAGCCTCTCCTCTTCCAAACGCATAGATTTAAATCTGTTCTTAGCCCTACCAATAACCCTCCTTTCAGCTCCTCCTCTTTGAATTTTGAATTGCATTTTGAATTGCATGTAATGGTTATCTGATTTGGAGCAAAAATTAAAACCTGGTTCTTGGTAGAGCTACACTAGTAAACACACGAGGGGAGACAGTTCCCAGAAGAATCAAAGGGTTCTTTTGTCAGTGTAGTTTGGGAAGAGCCTTTAAACAAAATACAATATACTCACATACACTATTTTACATTTAGAAGTAAAGTGTTTTGTATTTAGTACAAAATACATTTTGTTGCTCCACCAATACACAGAAATCTGGGAAATGCATTGCTACCTTGAGTCTTTTCAGTTTAGCCAACAACAGCTAAGAAGTATGCTTTTTATAAGCAAATATACAAGATATTGCACTCCTGACTTAGTACAGAAAGGGAAGCAGCACATTTTCATTCTGTATCAGGAGCTGCAATAGTATATTTCTGTTTCAAGTCTAAAAGCATATATTGACTTCAGACCATTCAGTTCGCTCTGGAAACAATGAGCAAGTTCTAAATGAGAAAGGAAGAATCTTCTATGGAAGAGATTTACAAGTTGACACCACTGACAATTTTTCAGTGAAAAGTACATTTGCATAGCTATAAATCCTCCAGCATAATTATTTGGTTAGTGTTTTTGTTTAAATGACTACATATGCAGAGTATTTTGTGTTTAAAAATGCAGTTCACTCCTTACCTTCTAGTAAAAACTCATTTACCATTTTTCAACAGTGATGACATGCTGCTGGCAACAGGTCTGGTTGGTGCAGTGCAGAGGTATAGCCTCCTTGTTCACATAACCAAATGCAGGCAAAATAGGAGAAAAGAGCACTGCTCTGTAGCAGGAGGACTCTGAAGAATGTGTAGAGTGCCTGCCAATGGCACTTCAGACAAAACATCTATTTTGCTTTTTTCATGGTAGTGAAATAATGAAAGAAATCATTATTTCACTGCAAAAGATTAAAAAAGTGACAGCTGAAACTTACTTATTAAACCTTGATGAACCCACTTCCTGATCTCCCTTTTCTAAAAGCATTCATCACACTTTTCCATACCCAGTGGAACCTCTCCAGATGTCAAAGAGTGTCAGCCCCTAGAGAGAGCCATGGCATCAAAACAAAACATACAGTGGCAGCCCAGAAACAGAGAGGTAAAGAATATTTCCTCTAATAACAGCATTTCCCAAAGAACAATTTACAGGCATCAGAAACAAAGCAGACACTTTCTTCTAGTGAGGAGCTTTGTGATCATCCAGCTAGGATTTAGGAATTAAAGCTTGAGAAATAGTCTGAAAGCCTCTTGTTATGACCATCCTGCTTCACCCAAGTTCTTGGTACTTGGCAGGAACAGTTGTCAGTTAGCAATAAGGTTCTCACTCACTCCTTTATGTTCCTTCCTCCCTGGATTTTCAATTATGAGGGGGAGGAAAAAAATCAGACAGATAATGACAATTAGCAAAACCATAAAACTGAATTTGTGCTTTAAACTTCACTACTGAAGAAAATTTCCTGTAGTGAATAAAACTTCCTCTTGTAAGACAGGAGGTGG
>NW_009218613.1:59777-71829 GCF_000690835.1 Fulmarus glacialis
TTGGGTGATACGTATCTTGAAGAGCTAGACTGCAGGTGTTTTGGGCTGGGTATATTCAGGACTTTCCAATCACAATCCCTTGTTATCTTTTCCTCCTCTGCAGTCCTCTTTCACATATGCAGGTTTTTGGACGCAAAGCTGTTAAGGAAAATTGAGTGCTGTTTTAAGACTGTATCTGTATTAACAGTGAAGCCACAGACTAAAATGAGGAAGAAACATGCCCATTTCTCTTTCCATCACAGAATGAAAGCTAAGCTACTCTTCTCAGTAATGTTTCTTACATTGACAATTTTTTCACAGTCCCATGGAATCGCTTTCCTATGGAATCTGGTCTGAATTCAATGTTGACCCTGTTCTGAGTCGGAGGTTGGACCCTCCCTCAGGAGGGGACCCCCTGAAGTCTCCTCCAACCCAAATCATTCTGCAAACCTACATTATCAACCACTGCAGCTGATACCAGTAAGTACTACAGAGGAGACATGGGGCAGATGGCAATAGGCAATCCTCAACTGATGACTTCACAGGCATTCTGTGTCCTTAATATTTGGACAATAGATGTGATGGCCATGGCAATGACAGCTATTCTTTACTGGACATAGGATATGTTTGCACTGGAACCCAGGATGTCATTACAGCAGGCACAGAGATGTTCAAAATGCTTTTGACACAGCTAGTGCTAATATACTAATAACTTTGAAGCTGTATTTGTACAGGCAATGGCATTTCAAATCCTTCTCCTACAGAACTGTTATTAAAAGCCATCAAATAATTCTGTAACACTTTCCAGAGAAACTAATTGGGGAAAGTGTCATGCTCAGGAGAAAAAAACAATCATGAATATACCAGCTTGGCTGAGAATTTGTAATGTATTTAGGGAGCTATTCTGAGTAATTTACAATGAATGACTGGGACTCTTCAGACTATAAATACAATCTACTCTTTCTCCTTGGGAAAAAAAGAGGTTGTCTTTTTAATTATGACTTTGTAAGAGAAAAGACCAACCAGAAAGACAGTGGGAGGAATAACGTCAACATGTTTTCCCCCTTGTTACACTTATCATGATTTTGGATTTGCTTGAGGAGCAAAAAGCAGCTAATTCTGAGACACATGCATTATCGCTAAAGCTGCTTAAAAGGCCAGTGGGGATGCAATGAGCCTATTATTCCAAAAGCCATCTATGAACCTGTACAATTAACACCAGTTTTCAGTCTATCTTCAGTCAGTTTCTTTTCTGAGGACTTCTGTGCATGTTTTGGTATAAGCTATGCCTACATGGCATATACGTCTTTGATTTATATCATCCACTTTCAGATTTAGATATAGAATAAAAATCCACCAGACTATGACATTCCTCGTTTGCCTTCCTATGGTAGAAAAAGTAAAGCTAAATATATAAAAGAGGTGTAAGTCTCCCCACTTTTCCCAGTTTACGTCTATAACAATGTTCATTATCCATACTGTCTCTGTAGAAAGTGAGCAGAAGAAAACTATAAAAGACAAAACTAACCTGGATCAGCCACAGCCTGCTTCTTTTTGCTGTTTGTGACAATCTCATTTTCATTCATCATTCGTACATCCTGATCTCCCACATGATTGCTGAAAAGATTAAAATTAGTACAATAGCCAAAATAACCAACATCATTGTGAAAAGTTATGAGAGTCATGGAAAAGGTTACCAAATAAGTTATTTAGGTCCTGGAGGCTAAACAAAGCTATGAAGCACAGCTACTTTATGAGACTATCTAGAAAGGAAAGGAATTCTGTCTGCATCCACCTGAAGGATTTCTTGCCAGTTTTAATTAGTGGCATTCATTCAGGCACACATTAAAATAAAAATATCATATTCACTCTACAATTTTCTTGCCTGCCTACACAGCTTGAACCACATTAACCAAAGTGAGATTTTAGATCAGTGCTATACAAAGAGGGTATAAAAATCCTTATATGGAACTTAACACTGTTTTGTAATGTTGATATAGCATTATTTGAAAATTTTCTGAACTAAACAAAATTCACTCAGTGTGACAAGTTTTCTTTGCAGGCTGCTGCAAAATTTTAACAATTTCTTTTTGGGAAAGAAGTAATAACTTCAAAGTTGAATTAAATTAAACAAATTACAGAAAAAAATATGAGCTGAATTGAACGTCTGAACACAGACAAAAACAAAATATCCATGCCTTTGGAAAAAAAGAAGTGTATTTTTCTTTTCTCTACAAATACTGCACAAAATAGGTTTCTATTTTTGGAGAAAAATGTAATGTCTCTCAAACTGTCAGAACCGATACTGAAGTAAATCAGAACTTAAGGTATTGATGATAATATCAGACTCAAGTTCAGGGTTCATAAAACACTGAACAGTGACATGTGAAAGAGAATAGGCCAAAATCAGAAGTAATAATATATAAAAGCTCAAGAGCATTTTTTAAATGGAGGGGTATTATCCAGCATGTAGTAAGGCATTTGTCTTCTGTTGCTGAAGCACCCTATATTTTAGTTGGGTAGTAGGTGGAAAAAGGGAATAGAAGATTGCAAAACAGGCTAAGAAGAAAGACCAAGAAAGCTCCTGCACAGGAAGTCTAGAAGAGAAGAAACTCAGCATGTTCTTGACTGGAAAACAGATCATGCAGTTTGCATGATCCAAAAAGTATACCCCTCTTAAAACCAAATCAAAGGATAGATGTCTTATAAATATGTGCAAAGGAAGTTATATGAAAAAGATCTATGATTACAGCTGGTGCTTCTCTGCTTCCAATAAAATAACTTTACTCATAGAAAGATGTTAAGCTGAAGAAAATAAAGGTTAATTTCTCCTCCTCCTTTCTATATCCCACTAAAATTTTTCTCAAAACTTGTATTTCCTCCAGGCATTTTCATTTCAGTAACTTTTTCACTTGAAAAATTGTTTATGTCCAAATTTTACCATGACAACACAGCCACTTGTACAAGAACATGACTCTAACACAATACATCCAAACACTAATAATTTATCTCAACATTCGACAGTTCCAGTGGCCAACAGCCAATGCTTTAGAGAACCACAGGAACACAAACCCCGTAGGCAAATGTGAACTTCTGTTCTTAAACAGGACAGCTTACGTTCCTTTCACTTATTTCTAAATATTTAAATATTCTTCTGAATGAATCATGTGCCATTTTGGAATGCAAAACTGTCGCCTTTTTTCCCAAGCGATATATGTGCAAGACATTCTATTTTTTAGCTGTGCAATCTATAAGGAAGTGTTTATTTCTGTAAGCTTTTGATTTTTCACTTTTCAATTTCATTTAAAATAAATTATTCTTTCAATCTTTATTTTCCTTACTAGGAACTGCCTTTTTAGACCCTATCAATCCTGACCTTCTAAATACAAGTGCATTTTTCTCTGCATTTCATCATATTTTCTGAGAGATTGCCAACTTAGTGGTTTCAAAGTGTCATTCCTCTGAATGGAATTAATTTCTCATTTAAAAAGTTCACATTTTAGAACATTTATAAAATAGTAGAATTCTGGTTTCTTAATTAGTATTTGTGCCAAAAAGAGGACTTTCTTTACTTTACTTTTGATGTTTGGTTCTTTTTCATTAACTTTCTTTTTTTTTTTTCTCCCATGTAATATCATTGGGATTTATTATTTCTTCTCTAAGGAAGCCTAACTTCTTTCCTTTGTGTTTATTACTTTAGGCTTCCATGAAAACATATGTAAATATGAATCATGAACCCCAGTAAGTCCTAAAAAATGCTTACAAATAAAGCTGGTAATTTGGTTCCAGTATCTAAAAAACTATTGGTTGTTTCCCATTAAGTGGGGCTGAGTATGGTTTGGAAGGGAATTTTCTATAGCAATATATTGCTGACATTAGTCATATAAAAACATTTTTTGAAAACAAGATTCTTTCTCCCAATCAAGATCCACTCACATACCTAATAACAGTTCTCTTCTCCTGATGGCAAATCTTCTCATCATCTGTAAAGAGAATGGTATGATACGGGACCACTGGATCACAGGTTGGTAGGATGCCCGATACTACATGGTTCACCATATCCAGAATCCCATTGTACACAAGCAGGTCATCCACCAGAAGCTAAAGAAATTTAGGAAACAAACAAAACATAGAAATCAGCCATTGCTTTCAGCAGTTGTCTCTATCAATTAACTAGAAATCATTTTGCCCTATTTGTTTTACAAGTGTGGTCACTAGTCTAGCTTTTGTTCCTTAAAACTTCCATTTCTCTCTATTCGCTGCTGGGGTTTGATTTTTTTTTTTCCCAGGTTTTTGTCTTCTCACTGATGTTTCTAATGCAGCTTTCAAGTAGGTAATTAAAAATGTATTCCATGTTTTACGTAATTGCCATTCTATTAACTGGAGTGAATCACTCTTAAATCTAGGAATTAATGAATCTCACCTCACTTCAGCTGCCCAAAACTTGGGTTTGTAGTTTAAACTAGTCTTCCAGGCCTGCTCTATAGTCAGTGGAAAAAGGAAAGCATTACCCTACCTTAAGACAATTATGTAAAAAAAAAATCAGATAAAGTGTTCTTTCCCTGGACAAGAAAGGGAGGACAGATGACTGGCATAGATTAGTCATTTTGATACTAAATGCAGAGTTAAATGAGATGAATCCCATCCTTTGAGATTATATGGAATCACACTTCAGTAAACTGTGAAAATAAGTACAGAAATCAAGCAAGCTGACTCACCAGAACAGACCAAATGCATACAAAAATGACTTACACCGAATTCTTTCACACCCCTCTGAGGTGTTTTGGCATAATTCCATAACTTGATCATTGACACAGTAGTAGGTACATCAAAAATGACATATACCCTATTCACCTGTAAAAGAGAATTAATTTATATTTAACAGCACAAATTCCCTAAAGAAATTAAATTCTCACGCATGTTCCATCAAAAGAGGTCCATATTTAAAGAGATATAGCTGGAGGACAGATAACTGATGCTAAGGATTTAAGTTCAGCTATCATCTCGGTTGATAATTCACAGATGTTGTCTCTACCCCAGAGATGCCCTCTCAAATGTACATATAACTCATCAGAAGATGACATCTACACTTGAGCTTGTCATCCTGGACTGCTAGTCAATTGGAGGAGACATTTTTAATGAGTATTTCATCAACCAAATAAGACACGTGCTTCAGGATAAGACAAGCTGGTGTCTATTCTATTCGATTCGATTCGATCCGATTTGATTTCTTTCTACCAAATATGAATGGAATCCACCTTTCTATTTGCAAAACTAAAATTCCTCATATATCCCCTGACTTTGAAAGCTCTTGCAGAAATTCTGCAATTTTTGTACGCGGTACACTAACAGGAATATAGAGAAAATTTTCCAGATGCTTGCTAAACAATTATTGCTTGAGGTATTGTTCATTTTACTTTCAGTGACATTAATGTCGAGATGTTAAGACCAAAGATTGATTAGTCTATAGGAAACCAATCTTGCCTGTTACAGTTAATCCTATGCTATTCCTTTTATGAGCTACTGTATCAGCTTTAGGCCAACATATCTTAAGCTTCATCTCTAGCATCCTCTGAAATTTTAATCCTTTGATGCACTGGAGAAGATATTGTTAGTTGTATTAAATCATTATGCACTTTTTTTACTGAAGAAAGAAAGGTAGATGTGATCAATAGAAATGTTTATATCTGTGATTTTCCAGAAGACAACTTGGCCATAGTTTCCAATAGCAATTGTTACGTCTCACAGCAAATTTGATGGAAAATACATTCAAACAAATAAATAAAATGACAAGCAGTAACAGGGGAACAAAGAATTCAAATTGTACTTACATTAGTAATATATTTGCAAAAGACAAGCACTTTTAGAATTAGAAAGGAAAAGATATTTAGAAAGGAAAAGAATGGCTATAATATAAAATTTCTTAAAGCTTTCGAACCTTCCAATATAGCAAAGAGTTAATTCAGCTTTCTAGGCAACTAGCATGTTTCAAAGCAGCCTAGCAATGAGGATGCAAGCTTTGGTTCAGCATCCCAACTACAGAGGATGATCATGAATAGGCTGATTGCTTAATCCATTTGCACTTCCTGGCTGTTCAACCATACCATGGAAGATGGAAGAGAGAAAAGTACTACGTGAATCTTGAAAAGGTATAATTTGCTACAGCTTAAGGACAGAAAGTGCCATTATATTGCTTCCTCTTCCCTCCTGGATATCACACTTTATCAATTTACCCTTTTAATACTGCTATCTTATGTTCTTCTACAGTACTTTGGTGTCAGACATAACACCACAAAACAGTGTATGCATTTGTGCTAGAACTCCAGGTACTGTTATTTTCCTTTTGCCAAAATGAAATAGCCTCTGCGAGCATGTCTTTTATAAGGACATGAGCAAACTCAGATGGTTGTGAAATCAATCATTCATGATGTTATAATGAATATCTGAGCATCCCATCAAATTAATTACCAGGATTCAAGACGTGGGATCTATACAGTAGGAGCCTCAAGCATTACACAGACCTTCCATTTTTCTAAGAAATGCAAGTGGTCAGTATTCCCAAGTACACTTAAAAGCTTTATCTTAATTATACCCACTGCATTACAACATATAATGTTATATGAAGTATTTTCAAAATTGACTTAATTCTTTGCCTTTAATATTCTAATTAATAACTGTAGCATATGGAGTAAGGATTTTTCCCACACAGTAAGCTACAACGTATCACACGTCAGGTTTACATTTTGTTGCTTTTGAAATCCATCCTCATCTAACAAATAAATACATCTTAATGATGTCCATAACGGGCCCATAAAAAATGTCCTCTCCCAAAACAAAGTCAGAACTCATCAAAGTTTATCTACTTTTCCTGTTTAGGTATTTGATACCCCATATTTTAAACATGGGGCTTTTAAAAGGGCTGAATCACTTGGGGCCTTAGGACATGAAATACTAAGCCTGTCATCTCTAATTTATGCATCTAAATTCAACACAGATAATGAGATTAAAAAAATTCTCACTGCTGGAACAACATTCATTGCTTTTTGTAAAAACGAATTTAAGATCCCAGTCCGCTCCCATTTGAAAGGTGTTTATTGCGCAAAGCACACATGTTAAACTCCTTTGTCAGTATCTTTATCATAGTAACTGAAAAAACAAAGCCTTGGAAATTCTTCTGCTGTTGCACCATGGAGACAGAAGGAGATTACAAACCTGGGAAATCTATACTGCAGCTATCTGTGCAGTGAAGAGAAACTGGAATAAAAAGAACTTCTTCTAAAAGGCAGTGATTCAGCATCATTTACTAATATCAAATTTACCTAAAAATTATGTATGCTTCCCCTTTTCTTTATGTTTCTAGCTACATCTATTCACATCACTAAAATGGAATGAGAAGGGAGAATGTACCAAACCAGGAAGAACTGGTGCAAGCCACATATGTCTGCCATCGGTTGTGTCATTTACTCTGTCAATTAGTTTGTCTGGAGTTCGGATGTCTCCAGATACATCTTCTAAAATGTTGACACTATCTGGAAAAGCAGCAATATCTGAAAAAAACTTAAAGCGTAAATAACCGAAAGGTACATTTCAGAAACACCATATTTAAAAGTTCATGCTTGCTCTTCCAGATTCCATGAATGAGTATTCACCACTACAACAGTAAAACTTAAAAATACTCCAAGTACTTCACATAGGTAACTGAGGAACTTGGGGGCACATTTTTTAAAGCGGGTTCTGGCATCCAAAATTATTTTTAAAACAGGAATAAATTACTAGCTGCATTTAATTTATTTTCAAATATATATTTATGACTTCATTGATAAAGTTTCCAGCTTTTTTGTGACAAAGCCCCATTTTTTTTAGCATGAACTTGTGAAAACTCCTCATATGAAATGTATCTCAAGAAAAGTATCCTTGCAGGAGGCAGTCATCAGTCAGACTAGGTTTTGCTCGAGTTCCTCAAGATTTGAGATAAAAATCAGTTAAATGCCTAATAAGGCCTTCTTTCAGTTCTTTGAGAGGGAAAGATTAAACCTTCTATTGAACAGGCTTTCTAGGTAACCAGATTTTCTCAATAAGAGAATATTTATGTTAAAAACATATGTATGTTAAAGACATGCAAAGAAATGTGGATGGATGGCACTGTCTTCAGAATTATAAATCCCTAGCAATCCAGTTTGAGGGACAATAACTTCCCCTTGTCCTGCTTTCTAAAAGGCCTGAGTTTGTAAGTATTTATAAAGAATTTATGGAATAACACAGCAATGCCTCAACTGCTTAAGAAAAGCTTGCTCCAGACTCAGTACTGAATTATCACATTTAGTACTGCACTAAGACAAATATGCTCTTTTTGGGACCCTAATATATCCAAGCAACACTACGGTACAGGCAGAAACAGGTGATCATTCAAAACGAGCTGAGGTATCTTTATCTGCCATTGTATTGTACTGTAAAGACATACCGTTTAAAAGCTAAGTTAAAGATCCCCTGTTCTTAAAAACAATTTGTTACCACTTTTCAATTTCAAAATGCTTCTTCTCCATTACAGATGTTTCAAGTTCATCATGTATCATACAAAATACAAATAAAAATAGTGCTCAGGAAAAAGCCTTTATTACTTTTTTCATTGTATCCTCTATTTATTAGGCAATGAGGATCCTTAGAGACATACAATTCATGCAGCATCCATGCTTTTTATCCTTTCTAGTTGGCTAAGAAACTGTTTCTTCCATGTGACTGAACTATGTGAGTTATATGTTGGGGTATGAAGCTCTCAGCTCTGAAAAGACTTCAGCTGATACAGAGCACTGAAGTGTAACCTTTATGACTATGAATTTTTCAAACATGTCCTTCATTCCCTCTGTTGGTTACCCAGGGAACACCGAATGAAATTCAAAGTCTCAGCCCTTATCTTCACAACTAGATTGGATGTCTAGAATAGCCTAAAGCTCCAGAACAAGAGTTATAAAAAATTTCTTTCTTGCGGCACAATGAAAGATTTCATAACAAAGAACTGAGCTCAACCTTTTCTTATGAATTTATAGTTCATCATTCTGGTCCTTCCATACCATAGGAGAAATAAATGTTGATAGCAAAAAATACCATATCCTTCTTAAGCCTTCCCTTCCCTAACCTTGTCCTACTTTGTTTTGCATCCCATTCAGAGAAGAAATGTTCTGAAAGTATATAGAATACATTAAAACACATGGAAACAAGTATCATCATGCAATTATAGAGAAATATAAGCAGAGTAATCACATGGTATAAACTGGCAATTGGGAAGAAGGAGCAAGTGATGCCATATGATAATTTGCCAGGGAGCAAACTGTGTATCTGAAAGGGATAGAGGCGCTTGGTCTGTAGAAGGATACTGTTTTCAGTTAGTAAGATTTGGTCTCCATGTTCATTGAATAACTCAAGTCCATTCAAACCAATGTAGTATGGATCACCCCAACTCGTCAGAAGCTGAAACTGGAAAACAACTAAAAAGCAAAAAGCTATTAAGGAAAATTTTGATACTGATACTTTGTCCTAACAGACTATTTAATTTGCAGTTTCAAAAATTATTGTGCAGCCCACATCTTGATGTTAGACACTCTTATTTGCAGTTTAGGAGAGTGAAAAAAAACCATTTTTTTCACTTCTGACTTCACTGTGTCTTAAACCTCTCTGAATAATCTATTTTCTTTTAAGACAAGAAGTCTGCCTTTTCTATCACTGATAATACACACACAAATGAACATCTGCAGGTGGCAAAACTGGGCAAAAGTCTATCTATATATGTTTATTCTTCCATCAGATGAAGACCTACTGAATTTTTTTAGTGTCTGTCTTACCTTCTTGTACACTGCAACTTATTAACACCACAGCTCCTATTTGGAGCCTTTACTGCCTTCCTATGTTTCCTGAATATGCCTTTGCCTGGTTTTTAATTATACAGGTGATAATTGGCCAGCAAATATGCCCCTAAACTGAATGGCAGAAAACGTAACAATGGAGTCTCTGCTGTCCATTTCTCTAATGGAGCACTCATTTGAATCTCTTTGCTCTATCCAGACACTGATTTTCATGAAACCGGCAGGAGCTTAGTATTGCTGAGACCTCATCGTCTCCAAACTTGGTTAGAATAGCCTAATGGATTTAAAAGGCCCATCAAATAGATGGATGGCATGACAGTAAGTATTATCACAAAAGGCTGTGCTTATCTAGGAAAACTTAAACTTAAAAAGCCACAAACATTAAGAAAAACGTCAAAAATATTACACAGTTCTGGTCAACCTTAATAAAGACATAAAATGAGACAAACATCCAAAGATATGCAAAAATATGAAGACTACTTCTAGCTTTGATAGGCTGGCTAGATACTGTGCTAATGGACCTCTAGCTCCAGCTTGGATGGATTATAAAAGGCAGGAGAAAAAGCTACCAGAGTATCTGAAAACAGGTCATATATTACGTTGCATTTACTTATTCTTAATTCATACTTAATGGAAGCCTTTCTCATATTCTTTGTATCTTGCTAATTTCTTAAAGCACCAGAAATTGTTGGATTCAAAAAGGTCAGGACTCATAACCATAGTATATAACTCTAAAATACTCTATATGACAAGTAAGAAAATGACAGAGAAGGATACAACCACATGGCATTAACGGTGCTTCATAGTCCATACTAGCTTGTTCCATTCTCTTTGAAGCAGTCCTGCCAAAAAAACCAAGACAAAACAGTTTCTTTACGTACCCTTGGCTCATTCAGAAAAGAGGAGAACAAAACCAAAGAACTAAGCCTCTACAAACACCACCCCCCGACCCCCCTGCCTGCGATTATGGACTAGATTGTCCTCTGATCTCAATAAAATCTGGTTAACAGTATATATTAAAAACACAATTAAACATTTTGCTCTGAAAGTGCTTCATATTTTCATTCAGGTGCCTCATACAATTGGCTTCAACAGAGAATATGAAAGAATACCAAACAGTTAAGAGAAGTTGTGTGGTTCAGATAGCAAAACCATCCTACTTTACCTCCTTTGTACTTTATTAATCAGCTGGGGCTGCAGATAGTCAAGAAAGAGAATTTCTTGGGCAAAGTCAAAATGGCAGTTGCCTGGTCCCTTGCGGATAAGAAAGCCCTCTGGTGGGGAGATGCTGTGATCGTCCAGCAACACATGGACTACCTTAGCCTTGTTTAAAACAACATAACATAACATTACATGACATGACATCACATTACATAAAATAAAATAGATCCAAAACGATTGCATTCACTTCAGAGGCTGAAACAATTTCAATAATTTTGTTATATTTATTTCATTCCTCTATAGTATGACATCCTTTGCCAAAAGAAAGCCTAAACCAGCAGATACCAGCTGCAATCCATAGTGTGCAATTCAGAGCATCATAGCTGGCATTGATGGGGATGGGAGAGGTGAAGATTTGGGGGAAAAAAAGAAAAAAAAAAAAGTATTGAAGACATCCTTCAATTACTGCATGTCACTAGATCACAACAAACTGAAGGTTCCTTTCTTCACTGAAAGGGTTATCAAGCATTGGAAGAGGCTGCCCAGGGAAGTGGTTGAGTCACCATCCCTGGAGGTATTTAAAAGACGTATAGATGTGGTCCTTAAGGACATGGTTTAGTGGTGGACTTGGCAGTGTTAGGTTTACAGTTGGACTCAACGATCTTAAAGGTCTTTTCCAACCTAAATGATTCTATGATTCTATGATTCCTGAGCCTACATCAATACATACACACATCAACAGAATGGAGAGACTCGGCTTTCAAGTCAGCCAGGGGTTCGGCTACTTAGACCATGGGACTCTTTGAGAAACCTGGTCTGCTAGGGGCTGATGGGGTCCATCTCTCAGAGAAGGGGAAAAGCATCTTCAGTTATAGGCTTGCCAAGCTAGTGAAGAGGGCTTTAAACTAAAGTTGCTGGGGAACCTCAATCTATCCCAGTCCTACTAGTTTGATGTCAGGGCCAGCATTAGATGCCCAGAGCCTGGAGAAGGATCACAGGTCAGCAGGAGAGCACCTGAAGAGCAGCACAAAGGAATTCCAGCCACTCCAGCCAGG
>NW_009218614.1:0-5774 GCF_000690835.1 Fulmarus glacialis
CCCGGGCCGCTGGAGGCCGGGCGAGGCTCGGCCCCGCACTCGCGCCCGCGTTTCAGGAGCGCGGTTTTGTATTAGTCTTGCAAATATTAATGCTTGCAGAGTGGTCACAGAAGCCTTGAGGGGGGCCTAGGGGGCTGTGTCACAGCGCTAGTTCTGTGCAGTCCAACCCGTGGAAGGATTTCCATGAAAGCTAACTCAACTCACTGCAAAATCCAGGACAATACAGAATCCACTCGTACACTAAAACCACTAAGGTAGCTTTCATAAACCACTTCATCAAAAGCCATGCCTGCGCACCGAGCTACAGGCCATTATCCCTGTAACTCACCGAGGAACAAAATGGAAGCTGACAATTTGCAGTGTATCTGGACGAGGGGATAGGAGCAAAGCGCGAGCTGAGAATGCCTACTTCTTCGGAACAACGCTTGGCCAGATCCGCAACCCCTGAGCAGAAAGCGGGGGCGGTTTCAGTCCCTTCACCGTGGCACAACTCAAACCGGCAGGGAGAGGCAGAGGAGAAGGTTCACCGCAGGCGGAAATGCTCTGGCGCGTTGCCTGGTCCCACTATTTGCACTTACCTTTACACAATGAGGATAGCTTTGTTCTCATCAGCTTTATGTCAGTGCTCCTGTTGAAACAATAGACAATTTTTAGTTTTTGTAAGGAAAGACAATTAAATCAGTAACACTAAAAATAAGCTGTAGCAGATTTCAAAGGTGCTAGTTTAAAAGCTGAGCTCATTACCCTTAAAGTGAAAATATGACCTACTCTTCGGTTGCCCTAAGGATGAAGTGGTATTATAGCTGTGACGGTTCAACAATGTAGTCTGGCAAAACTCTCAGGGAAAGGTAAGATCTCTTATTCATGAAATTTGAAGAAACCAACAAGTTTTTGAATGTACAGACTGTTCTTACAGAGGAAAATACTGAGTCAGGCCACACAGTTAAAGAAAACTCTCTCCCCTGAGAGAAATAATTCATCAAATGTGGCAACACACTAACAGCACAGATTAAACACTTACTGGAAGAGTTGTTGGACACTCATCTGCCCCATTAAGTAGCATTTGTTCTCAAATAACAGGAGATAGCACTAGAGCTCTCTCTCAAGATCTTCAGACTTATGTTGATTTTCTTAATATTTTCCTATGTTGTAACATGACTATGTTGTGCCATTCAACCTCTTACCAGACTTGCTGATTCAAAGCAAAGGCCGTATGGGAAAATACAGCATTACTAAGGCTTCAGATTTGTTCTCCTTAGCAACTCTTCTATCTGTCAAGCTGTTAAGTGTTTCTAGCCGTTAATCAAAACTGCTAAAGCTCAGTCATGTTATCTTACCAGAATTGATCACTGGAACAACGAGAAGGAGCGTCTTGTTCTTATCACGGATTGGTCCCTCCTGATCTGCAAATACAACTTCATCAGCCTGCAGTGCCAGCACGTGACGAGGATAGCCCTCAGTGCAGTTGATACCATCTCAGTAGGAGAGTTTGAGTTCCCACCTAAATCTCTGAACAAGTAAGTTGACATAGTAATACTGCAATGTTATTGTAATTCTTATATTGTTATTGTAAATAGTTTGAGCTGTCAACCTTTGTCACTGACCATGGGACAAGTTTGAGAATTTTTCCTTTTGCTCATGTAACGTTGTAAACAATTACTGAAGCTTCATTAGACCACCTCAGAGTAGCTGCTGTTTTGTTGGGACAGTTAGTAGTTACGTTAAAAGCAAGTTGCTCAAGGACTTTCAAGATAAGATGAATAGATTTGGGAGTAGTTCATTGCCATTATATAATGCAGTAAGTAGTAGCAGTAGTAGTACCACCTTAGCATTACTAGAAAGCCGCGTGTAAATGTCCGGTCGTACGTAAATGCAGGCTGTCACAGGCAACACAGTTCAAGCATTGTGTCCTAGGTGTCTAACGAGATTAACCTTTTTGCACTTAACTTACAAGAATGTACCTTTGCATATTTCAGGGGCTGAATTCTTCTATTACTGTTCTAGAGGAAAAACTTACTATCAAACTTAAATTTCAGCTTCTAGTTTTAAGTAGGTCTTTTTCAGACAGTACATTTCTAATTAAACTTGCCTCAGACTCCAAAGTCTTACCATGTTAATTCTGCTGTCTCCAATATCAGGCGAGAAGGCATCGGTATTCGAATTCAGTGGGACAAACAAAATCGCGCCTCCTTCATAAACAGATGGAACCCGTGGTCCACAAACATCCCGTACGTCACCTTCACCGAACATCCAATGGCAGATGCAGATGAGAAGATTGCATCCCTTTGCCTAGTAAGGACGTCACCTCTCCTATTCTAGATGGCTTGTTGATCTCATAGGCTGGAAGAGCTGTAAGCTACATTTCCCCATTCTCCAAATTTTGACTTGCAGGGCAGCCCAACTGTCAGTTTTTGCCAGCGACCCACAAATGGTTTATACAAGAAGGAAGCTGAAACTTCCAAAAGTGCAGAGTCCTGTAAAACCCAAAAGAAAATGGATCTTGGTGCTATTCGTACTCTTGCTTACCTGACAGGCCAACGCTTGACTTTTCATGTAGGACTGCAGCTAATTAAACAAATAGTTTAATTGCTAACTGAAAACCTTTACTTAGGTGGTTGTCAGTTTTTCTTGCAATAGTTGTTTTCCTCTGAAGGTTTCCTTAAAAATAGAACACTATGGTAATTTAAGTTCAACACTTCCATGATAAGGGCAAGAGAACTACAGTCAGAAATAAACAATATTAGTCACCAGTAAATCTTTACACATCTAGCCCATGTGTTTAAGTTAATGTAAATAGTGTCCTGGTATGAAGTGAACAGTTATCAGTAAGGTTAAATGTCAGAATGCAAAGTTTATCACGGCATGTGAGATTCATGACAACTACAGCTTTAGTGTTAATCCTTTACAATTCAACATCAGCAGCTGTTTGCCTAACAATTTTTAAAGCAATGGAAAAACATCAAGGTGATTTTTTTCTTTCAGTTGGAAAACTTTAAAACTCAGCTAATTCAAGCTGCGAAGAAAGCCCATAAGGAGTGTCCGTTGCCAGGAAGGGCTAATGGCGTGCTAGTGCTGGAGCGTCCTCTTCTGATCGAGACCTACCTGGGATTGATGTCCTTCATCAACAATGAGGCCAAACTTGGCTACGCCATGACAAGAGGCAAAATTGGATTTTAAAATTCATTGCATTTAATCTTTTCAAGGGAAAGTGATTTGATATTAGTCTCCTGGGGAGAGCACGCTGTGTGGCAGAATACTCGATAATCAAAGTGAAGAAGATAGGGGAACAAAAGGGGGTGGTTTTAGATCTAACAGTTCATGGGAGGCCCTGGTTGTTACGGAGAATGCACAGGTCAGATTAATCTGAAGCAGACACAAGGCAGTGTCATTCTTACATTTTGTATCTAATTTACAGTTCTTACTGGTTCTTATACAGGGCTAGTGATCAGTGGTATTTTTGATTTCTAACTACATGTTCTTCCCTGTTAATTAAGTGCGATTGCTATCTGCTACAAACACTCTGCACAAATATCCAAGATACAGTAGAATGTTCATGCCGTATTACAGTTTTATCCCTTTATATGGTGCAAAATCATGTAGTGTGCTTGGGGTTGATTTGTATTGTTTAAAGAGGTATTAGTGTTCACAACTACAGTAATCTTAACATTTTGATTAATGCCTGTTAAGCATTTTGAAAGCTGTGTCAGTCATTCTTTAGCAAAACAGAGTCAGCAAATTTTGTTAAAGCTGTACTGTTACGTCTGCTCAGAAGCAGTGTACATGAACTATTACTTTGTAAACTGAAGTATATGGCTGAATGTGTTTATTAGCTTTTTGTAAAAATACCTCCCTCTAAGAACTGAGTCTAACTTCCTAGTTTCTTATGTATGTTTTCTTGCTCCAGCCATAGAATAAACTCTTTTGAGAGAATATTGCCAAAAGCCTCACAAACACATTTGCCTTCAAAGCTATTATTTATAAAACTGAAAAGGAATTCTATTTTGATTAGATTTATATTCTTAGCAATTTTTCTTAAATTTACTCTAGTTTGGGACAGCAGCAGTGCAGGACTTTTTAACAGAGACAGATATAACTTTAAGCACTGTACGTCAATCTTTATTTATACATCCTTGCACTTAACCTCATACAATTTCAGTAATGAAATTCAGAAGCAGCATAAGAGACACTACAACTGAAATTGCTCGTGAGGTTACTCTAACAAGCATTTTCATTGTGTATGACCTTGTACATGTGCCATTTTATCAGAGCATTTATCTGCGCAACTACAATGCTGAATAAATGCTGTGCTGCAGTGGTGTTTTTTTGAACTTAAAGTAGATGTGTTTATGAAACTTATGTAAAGCTGAAGCCATGATGGAATGCAACCAGTTGCATGCCCCTCTCAATGCATTTTCTAAGGTACCTATTTAATTTTCATTAATCTTGCAGTAAAGTTAAATTTCATCTCAATTTGTTCTTCATTCTTCATTTTGTGGAGACTGAGGCTGTGAAATTAAGTAGCAAAAGAAAAAAAATCCAATAAATTCCTAAACAATGGGCTCCCTTCCTTTGAAGAACACAGTGGCTAGCTACTCAGGTTAAAGATAAAGGATAGTCGAACTGCTCTTTTCCTGAAAAAAAATGTCCACTCCAATTTGGCACTAGATAGTTGTGTCAAAAGCTCGCCTTTCAGTTGCCTGTAATATATCATTTAAAGTATCAGTTATGATCCTTCTTGTAAAGATTCAGTATAATACATTTATGGTAGACTAGGCACAATTACTGATACCTGTTAACATCTTAGTCTGGAGAAGCAAAATTATTACAGACGACTTAATTTGCTTTCTGAACAAATAACTTTTGCTTTAACAGTAATTGATTTGCTAGAAAGCGTCTTACTGATGTGTCTACTTCTGCTACAATATTTAATTCTAATACACCAGAAAAATCTGTTGTCTTACAAGACTAGATATAAGCTGTACACTATTGTGTGCAAATAACTGTTTCCTTGTGCTGGGGTAAATAGCTATGTAATCACATAACTGATAATACAGAAACAAACTTTAGAATGGAGAAGTGCAGGTTTATAGTTAGAGTCATACCAAGTTTGTAACTATCAAAATATTTATTGGAAACTATAAAATTTAAATAATATAGCTATACATTATATACACACACAGCTACAATTTTAGAAAATAAGGTTTCATAGTTGACAAAGTTCAAGAGAAAGTTCAACTACATCAATATTAAAGTTTTCTTGAAACCCAGAATTCATTCTCTACACTTCAGTTGCTACGTCACTTCATTCAAATGCAATCACAGTACTTCACACAGTGGAGTTTGGGTATGCTCCATCAAATAAATAACTTATAGATACAAAAACTTCAGATCGGGCAACAGGGTGTGACCCCTTTCCTCATTCTTCCTCAAACTTGTGAGCATTTTTAATGCAAATGATTGTTATTTTACCTCTTCTCTTTCTAAGTAACACACACAAAAGCTGTCCTTACTCAGAAGTGCCATGGAGTCTCCACTAGAATGCCAGGAGAGAGAGACGATCTGGAAGTCACCTGCAGAAACAGATCAAAGTTTGTCAGCAAGAAGCTGACAGTCCATCCTCTTACTCTAGGAAAAGGCAGCTGGAGTAAGTCACATGCAAAAAATACCCTCCCCACCTTGAAAGCCTTAACAGTGTGTTTGATTTTGTAACTGCTGAAGTAGAGCCAATCTGTTCTCCAATACAGCAGTGCAGATAAGCTGCATTACTGACTCTT
>NW_009218614.1:5805-22167 GCF_000690835.1 Fulmarus glacialis
CCCAAACCTACAGTTACTTTGTTCTCCATATACAAGCATAGATTTTGTAGACTTGTCATTTTAACGCAAATAGATGCCACAAGATTGTTCACTAGTGCAGAGCTGCATACCCCAATGATATTGCCGCTCCTTGTGTAGAGAGGAAAAAGTTGAATCTTTGCGATTTCTTTCCTTTTAATATGCAGAAAGGCATTTATGTGATCCAGCTAATTGTCTTGTATCACTTACTGCCAACCATAAAACTTCTCATCATGCAGGCTAACTTAGAGTTCAGGTTCATGTATGTTCTTCTGTCTTTCCACATCAGATTTACCATGCACATTTTTCCCCATTAGTAGTTTCGTTGTTTTTCAGAATACTCAAAAACATTATAGGCATTTCAGAGTCTTTATTTCAACACTTGGCATTCGGCACAACTACAGCTTCTATGTAAATGAACTGACGTGAATATAAGTCTTGAGAAAGAATACAACATACCATAAGATTAAAGCAACAATTAAATCACTGTTAGCCCCTGTGCTCTGTCCTTGATATATTTTATCATGTTTGCTATGTCTCATTATGAACTCCTCTTTTTTGAAGATAGAAATACCCGTTTTTTAAAAAGCTGCAAGAACACATCTGAGCCATTTACATGATAATGCTCAGACTGATTTATAAGTGGAAAAATATTTTGTAAATAAGAAGGTGATGATGGCTTGTGGAAGTTACTGTAGACAGCCTTACCTTCCACTGGAACCTGCACTGACACACAGCCAGCTGGGGACCATAAGTAGAGTTTGCTATTTCCTGTACATACAGCAAGTCGGGGTTGTCGTGGATCCCACTGGAAAGATTGGATCGCACACAGCTGCTCTAAGACTACAAACAGTTTCAGCTTTTGAATGTCCCAGATCCAGACAGTGTTAGGAATGTTATCTGTCAGAGAAGGAAAAGGTAATCATGTAAATACCTGAAGGATACAAAAGATCACACTTTCTTTTTAAATAAATGGGCATTAATTGAGGTCTAACACGACACAAACCATGTAGGTATACCACAAGTTTAACACCACTAGAGTTTTGCCTAGCAATGCCTTCAATTTTGCCTTGGAAATATTGCAAAAAGGATAAAAGAAGTGACTTAGTTTGTCTTCCAGTCCTTCGCTGGCTTTTATCAAATTATTACGATGCTGTTGATGGGTTTTGCAGCTGAACCACAGCTTTTGCATCCCGACTTAAACAGCCCTTCAGGACCACTGAAGGGAAAGATTAAACTTTAATTCCATGACTTTCACTATTTGAGGTAATCAAAAGCCCCCCTACTGCAGGCTGTGAAGAATTCTGCCTTTCAAGATACACTTGCTGTAAACGGAGGAGGAAAGATTTGTGTATTTCATTTTCTAATACAGTGAGCTCACATACATTTGAAGAAAATAAAAAGCATGCTATTTTCATTGAGTACAAAGCCCAAGACTGAGTTAACGCACTGATAAGCAGTTCTGGCAGCTCACAATGCTTTATGTACGCTAGAAGATGCAGGCTGAATTTCCTCTGTAGTTACATGTTTGCACAATGGAGAGCTGATTTTAAATAGGGCCGTAAGTCGTCTCATAGCGCAAAATAACTGACCAATTATTGTCCTCATTTCTTTTATGAAAACACACCACATACAATTAGTAGGTTTCCCCTTTACAGGGCTGAAGGAACTTACCATTTTTGGTTGCGAGGAAACAGTTATCAGGACTGAATGCCATCATCCCAATTCCCATTTTGGGATTTGCCCTGTCAGCAACTGGCTTGATATACTGCAAAGAAACTGGCACCTGGGAAATGTCATCTGGAATTTGAGATGAAAGTACTTTACTAAGCAAGCCTGAATGGATAAAATATTTAAATTCCAACTGTTAAAAAAACCCTCATCTCTGAAGTGATAGGACCATATTTTACTCTTCTCCAAGATGTTCCAATCAAAAACTTAAATTGTTTTAAGATGCTGCATCTTCATATAAGCAGCTTACTATTCTTGCCCTTCTACAAAAAAAGAAAGGCTGGAAATCCAGGCAAGTCTGAGATTAAACTATGGAAAAAAGGAGAGAGCAAATTTTCTGCTACCTTTTAACTAGTATTTCAAACAAACACCAATGCAAAACAAAGGTGATTTACAGTACCACAAACAATGAGACAGTAAAAAAAAACCAAAAAACCAAAAATACTAATCATACATTGTCTGCCATCTCTTTAATATTTCAAAGCCTGTTGTCTGGAGGCAAGTTTAAAGCATTGCTACGACTACAGCTTCTTAGACAAAAGCCAAATGGCCCTTTTCATGCTCTGTTTTTTTACATAACCTCATACCTAAGGGATTAATTACTATCCTAAAACAGACAGCAAGACTGTAACACCTTCTGATTATTTTTTTTTTTTTAATTATTGGAACTGCCACACATTATGATAAGATTCTTAATTGCAATAGTTCTTGTGATTCTAGCAATTATCTGCAACAGTTAAACTAATTCATGAAGTAACATTGCATAGATTGAACAAATCAGAAGAAAATCCACACAACGTTAAGACAACTTTTGCAAGCAACTCCAAGACTGAGATCTGGCTCCTATTTCAGCACCCAAGCAATTACAGTTCTTTTCTACAATATCCCACTGGTCTTTAACCTGCCTTCAAACCACCATGCAGACAGCATCCCCTCTAGCAGGGTGCTCACTGCCCTTGGAGCTCTTCAGTTAACTTGGGAGCCTTGAGCAGAGCATCCAGAGGATCCATTCCAATACCAAAGAGGCAGAGCTCGCCTGTAACGTTTATTTATAGAAAGACTTCACATGGCAAACTCAAGTGTCTCATTTTAGTAAACTTTGGCTTACATTTACTTTGCATGCTGAAGAGAGAACTAGCCAATGCTCTTGTTGGAGGGAAAGAAAGTCTCTCTGTTTCAACAGATGGGGATTTCTCCACTTCTTTATACACAATCTACAAAGAAACAAGTGACAGTTCTACAGAAGGGCCTCGGAGAACTTGAACATGGGCTATTACCAAATCATCCACATCCCACTAACTCATTTTCACGTGTATTAATTACATCTCAGCATCCTCTGGTTCATCAGCGGAGGAAAGGGCTTCAGTAGGCAAATACCAAATCCAGCATTCTCAGTGAATCATTTGCTGTTTGGAACCATGATCAGGAAAACACTCCCGTGACAAATAAACAAACCTTGAAGTCTACAAAGAATGAGTCTGCCAGAGTACACCTCATTCGTTATTCCTGAGAGCTAAATCTGGCAGTACAGTAAATCATCTTCATTACAATGGAAACATAGATTTCATTTTTGCAACAAAGAATCTTTAATCGAATACTATTGTAAATAAATGCAAACAAAGTGCAACATTGCAGAAGGAAATAGCAAAAAAATTTTAATAGTGTGCCTACAACATATTATTCCCAAACACAAGCACCAGGATAAAATGCACCAACTGCAATTCCTGTCTGTGTAGTAGAGATTAACAGAGCTATTTCCATTTGTTTTCCATTACATATTTTACACCTATCTGGAAGCAAGGGCATTTTTCAGTCGTGAGAAGTTTTGCTGAGGTGCATTTAATGGATCATGCCTTGCTTCTGGTTAAGAGGCATCAACACAGCCATGTAAATATTGCAGACTTACAGTCTACACATGTAAACTCTTACAGGATATCTGTCCAGATGCAAGACTCATCCTTCCTCTGCAGTGCCATACAGCGCTACTACACTGCGAGTTCTTTTTACCTTGATGGATGAGAACAGCTTGTGATTTTCAAAACAAAAGCTGCAGCTCTCTGCCTGCTGCCAACTACCCAGAATCTTGGGTTGGGCTTTGCATATATATGCATGCAAGGATAAAAATAAATGACAGATGTTTACAGGAAATGCTCTTTAGGTGAGCTGGATGACCTTGTACATACAAGATGTAATCTGATCACAACCCAGTTCCAATGCTGTTTAAAGTCACAAATTGTATAAGTCTCTCTTAAGTTTCTCAGTTTGCCATCATCTGCATACCCAAATCGGTAATGCAACTACCGACAAATTGTATAAGTCTCTCTGTTAAGTTTCTCAGTTTGCCATCAACTGCATACCCAAATCGGTAATGCAACTACCATATACATCAAAATACACTGGCATATGACAGAAGTCATCTGAGAATCTATTAGTGCTAAAGCTGAGAGGATCATATCTGCACATTCCATCGAACTTGAAAGGATTCCTATCTTTCTTACATTCCCAAACTTTCATGCAATTTCCCAAGCCCTATTTACACATTAGGAGGGGAAAAAGCAAGGTGTCCAGAATGAAATGTATTTACCAGCACCTTTCAGACACAAATAGCAGCGTCAAAGCGCTGCTAATGATTCAATGGATTTTGGATCCATACTTACAGTCTTGGTGTTAACAATGGTTGCTGGATGCTCAAACTCTGTGATCTTCTTCCAAGTTACATGGTTCAAGATACGCACCTAATTCAAGAAAGCATTGCAAGACAAAACTGTTATGACAAAGCTCAACAAATGGTTTAGATAAAAGAGAGAAAATAAACCTATTTTTTACCTTTTCATCATAGCTGCCAATTGCCAAAAATTGACTGCTAGGACTCCAGGCAATTGATTTTATGCCTAGGGACCATTCATAAGCCCGATACGTGGATAGCAGTCTGCCATCAAGGGAGTACAGCAATATTTTATACTGAAACAGAAATAGATTAATTCTGAAGACTAACAATATTGTTAAAAGCCATAGACAGGCAAAACCATTCCTTCCAAACTCTCCCTGCTTAAAACACAGCACGTTAAATACAAAAGGCACGGTCTCTTATCTGTGACTTGAGACAAGAGGCTCTAGGCTTCCAGTTTGGCTCAGTTGGTGCTCACAGAACACGTCCACACTGTCCCCAAGAGCACAAATGCCCCACTGGGCCTGAACAATGGCCCATCCAGCCCAACACTCTTCAACAACATCAGCAGCACATGCCATTATGGAAGACACTTGTGCTCCTTCAGCATCTGCAAACCATCTCATCAGGGACGTTACAACCCTGCCCATTCCCAGGGCTATTTGTTTTGATCATGCTGCCCATAACTTTATGGCCACAGGAGGACACTTTTCTATACCCAGAAGTTCACCTACTCAGAGCAGAAAGGATAGCAATTTATATATTCCTTGCTCTCTTTTTGGATGAGTACTTTTACTTAACTGTAAAATTATTGTGCAGTGCAACGTAAAGTAAAATGGTAGAAGAGTCTCACAGAAGAATTCTTTCATTATTCTTTCATTATTTCAATAGTGGCTTCTGCAATGTTTACAACCAATTTTTTTTTTCAAGATAAATTAGAAAGAAAGCTACTAAGATAATTTGCTGTCATTAAAGATTTACACAACAATTTGACATACACTTGTAAGGACATCCATTACCAATACAAGTATAATATTTAAAACGGTTTGAGTTCAGCTTTTGTTATGTTTAAGAGAAAAAAAATTATAACACTAGTTATTTTAGTTACTGCTTTATACATGGCAGCTACAAACCAGCTTGAACTCTCCAAGAAAATAATCTGCTTTTTCCTCATACCTCCAGACATGTATCCCACACTGCCAGAACACAGCCATTAGGAGCCCATTCAATCCCAAACAGATCTTGCGTTTCAGTATCAAAATGCTGCCCCCAAAAGAGAAAAACAAAACAATTTGAAATATTATACTAACAAATACTGTTGCATCTGACATAACATAGTCCTCAGTTTTATCATTTTAAGTGCTACCACAAATGCATGCTAGCATAGAAAAAGAAATATTTTCTTTTGTAATAGTATGCTGTATTCACCATTTCTTTGGTTTCCCTTTACAGAAAAGGCAAAAAGTTGCTATACCTTAAAATGAACAGCAATTCATAAGAAAATAAAAGTAGTTACACTGAGTCAGTCAGGAAATTTAGCTAGCCTAATTCTTTGCCTCAGAAAGACCAGTTAAGGATCATTAGGGAAGAGCTTGGCAATATGACAAGCATTTAGTGGTATTTCCCAAATTTTGCTATAAGCTTCTAATGAGACTCAGAATTCCTGAACCTACGTACAGACTAGTTATTAATGGGTTTTAATTGCTCAGATCCATCTGGTCCTCTAAGACATGCTAGTGTGCATCCTTCACAAACTAGTCTCATTGTTAAACAGAAAATATGACAATTCATATTATACATTCCAAATGATCACTTTATCAAGCATTTGATACTTTCGTTATTATTAATGTAGCATAGTTTACTGTAAATAAGCTCATGCAAGAATTTGAAGGTGAACTTTTGCATTCCATCAGAAATTCTTTACGCACATATAGTATATATTGGCCTCCTGAACAGAGCATTGCTACAGAAGTATGCCTGCAGGCCAATAAAGGAGCCAGATGCTGGATAGAAAATGCATTGGCAAGGCTAAAACCAGACTACCAAAGTGACCGAGTCTAAAGTAGTGTGCAACATATGCTTGTAGTCTAGGCAGAAGCCATGGAAGGCAAGGACATATCTTACCCTCAGTAGCTGCCAGTCGCTGCATACAAAGATGCTAATGAAGTCCTTGCAGTCACGTCTTTCTGCTACTGCCATGTAGCGGCCATCCTTAGTGAAAGCTATCCCTGCCAATGAGACAAAGTTTAAAAATAAAAAAAGAGAGAGAAAACAAGACAGAACAGCTGACGATTCTTCAATGAAAAGCAGTTACTCCCAATTCAAAGGAGAAGTAAAAAGAGAAGGAAAAATATCTTCACAGAAGATCACATTAATCAAGGGAATGCATAGTTTTACTAATTTACTTGTGTTGGCAATTCTTAAACTTTGAATATACTATTTCTAAGGATGCAGCTTCACAGTTATTGCAGAACTTCAGCATGCTTCAAAAAAACACATTTGATTACTGACAGTTGTTATATAAAAACCACAGATTTCAAATAAACAGTTCATTTAGTCTAGTTAAATGAATTAGTTATGCAACCATTGGTACTCCACTGTCTTCCAGTGGTCCCCATCCACTCTTATTTTATATGTAATACATAATTGTCTTTGTCATATATGGGATATTACTATATACAAGCCTCAGGCAGGAAACTGCTAATCACAGTCATGTGGCTAGACAGTCCTGACATGAGCTTCCCTTTCAAATCTTTTCACGTGTAAAAGATGACAAAAGCCACTTTGGATTAGTGTTTTTCATCACCAATGCATCCAGCTTAATTTAATGTCTTAAAGGACCCTTCAGAGGCGAACACAACAGAAAGATACATATTTGAAGAACAGGCACGTAGATCAGATGTAATCCTTCATTCACAGTGGGAACATGACAACCCCAGAGCAGACCTTAGTGCACCTGCAGCAGGTGAGACCTGCATTCCTGAGGGCAAGCTAACCCCTCAGCAGGGAGGGTGCCAGAGCCTGTTCTGAAACACGTTTCATCACTACACATCAAATTCGTTTTCCCCTTTCTGCCATATTAAAAAATATCATTCCATTGTTAGACTTGTGACACTTACCCTGCTGACAAGCTTTGGGATACTTTATGTAAGACACAGATTTTGTACACAAGGACCACACGGTTATCCGCAGCTGTCACAAAGAGAAAGAGACATGGAAGTATTTGTTTATTTTTGTAGATAAAAAAGTAAGTAAATAGAAACCCATAAACCTAATTCAAGAACACAAAGTAGATCAAAATACCTTCTGTGGTTAATTTAACTTTGCAGCTATTCTATGTAGCTCAAACACAAAGCCCTAAGAAGTAACTGCAAGGAATTGTCTCCCAACTGCCTTCAGTTAGCAAGGTTACTTATTCCAAATCAACATTACAGGCACACCGTATACTATAGAGGAGTCTGAGATGCAGAACACCAATATGGAGAAAAGCTCTTCATTAACATTAAAGTTACTGATATTAGAGCATGAATCTAGCTACATGATGGCCAGCATATTGTACACAGACACTTTTCAGTTGGAAAAACACAGTTTCATCACAGACTCTGGAAGAGAGATGAGAAGTTTCTTGCATTTGTGAATGGATGAGACCTTACAGCAGCTAAAGAATGCTGTATCTCTTGGGACAAGGCTACTAAATATGAAAATTTAGCTGTATTTTTCAACTTTTAGACACACTCAGCTTTGACAGCTAATTTCCATTTTGCTCTTCCCTTCTCAGCCACCCACAAGAAAGCAACATTATGTAATCACTGAAAGAACTGGAAAAGAACCAAAATACAGTATGCAAAGCAAGGCATTAAGCATCTCATTTGGGGTATTTCTGGAGGCTTGTGCATCCATAAAACACAAAAACTGCAGAGAAGGCAGCCAGCTGCAAAACAAGCCTCTCCACTGCTCTTCAAGGTCACAGCCTGCATTCTGGAAGCTCTGCGTTGCCATCTGCAGATTATTCAATTAAAAACAAATACTTACTCTCCCTTAGCAACGACAGCCACACCAGACATATGTGCATTAATCAGTATGTCATGTGAACCTTTGCATTTATATCTGGAGTGAGGAATGTTTCCAGTGTAATTTTTTTCTTCTGTTTTCCTACACATTTTATTGCACCAAGGTAGGAGATTCTAAAAGACGACGCAGGCAAAACTATTTTGGAATAAAGCACCATGGTCATAAAGCTACCTTTCCCAGAACTACCGAAGAACAAAATCAGTTCTGATTCATTATATAAGTAAAACCTCAGCACTGTCTACCATCTCATCTCTTCCTGCATCAGACGCAGGCCATCAGCATCACCAGCAGTCTTGGGAGGAAGTTTCTGCTACACTTTTTTGCATGTTTTTCCTCAATGCACATTTTCCTCCCTGAAGTAATTGGTACTATTCAATGGTGACAAAGGACTCCAAGGCAGCATCCTATGTATCTGTTCTACCTGGCAACACTACAGACTGTGCATTGCAACAGAACTTGGAGGGCTTTTTTCATTGCTGACATTATCATTTTTGCTAGAAAGCACAATTCAAGTAATTGACACGGTGTTCAAACCAAGTTACAGAATCCTAATAAATGCTGCCTCCCTCTAGAGATACGTGGAGTCCCAAAACAAAAGAGCAGCATTAGCTGTTCTCCCTACTGCTTTTTATACACAGAAGAAAACTTCGAGATTTGAAGGGCAACACAGAAATCAGTTTTTTTTTTTTTTAATTTATTACAGGAAAGAGCACAACCAGACCAGATTCCAGTCCACTTCTATCCAAAGTTAAAAAAAGGCATTGGACCGCTATTTAATGCAGTGTTTATTGTTCTCTTCCTTTATTTTACAGGTATGAAATTACAACTAGACATCTCTAGTACCAGCTTTAAGTTTAGCAGGTCCTAGAGGAATCCACTAGATGAACAACATTAATCAAGTTTTATCACTGCAACTGCTCACTTCCGAACATACAAAAATACAACATTGTTAGTCCGCTCTTCATACAAGATTTACTTTAAAAATACCAACACAATGCCTACTCACATTCTTCTATAGCAACTGCAATAGTGATATGCTGCTTGCTCCTATTAATTGCAGTGTTAAATGTACTTGCTGCTGTTCCTCCCTTGACCAAAACATGCAGCATACACAACACGCATTCTACAGCCACTTAATACAAGCTTAGCAGCTGCAAGCTTTGAATGCTGAAGTCTGGATCGTAATTTTTCCTGACAAAGGCATCCAATTTTACATTTGTGCTGCTACTCGGCCTCACAATCAACTCACCTGGCCTGCTGTGCATCAAACGCACTTCTACCCTGGACCACATCGGCTGGCTCAGGGCCTCAGAACAAGGCAAAACCTTACTGTGCACATCAAGCTCAAGAACATCAGAAGAGGAAAATCTCTAGAGGTGAGAAACAGCACATCACTGTCACCTCTGCCTTGCCTGAGACTCCACTGCAGAAGAGAAGAGGCAAGGACACCTCCATTTTGAAAAGTCTTTCTGCGTCCATCTCTGCTTCATCCTTGGGTGCAGTCCTCTCTTTGCTGTTCAGACAGAACCTTCTCTAAAAGGGTCGTTTTGTAACTCCCCAGAGAAGACACTAATAATTGTTTCCCTGTTCATTCTTGTCATGTGGCACTTAACTGCTGAGCACTTCACCAAAACCAAAAGTTTCAGTAACATTAAACACCGATATTGTTGGAGTAGTGCCTATATATACCTCCCCAACACATCATTTCTAGCATGTACGGCATAAATTGCAATAATGGCATTGCAGTACTGGGGAGAGACTACAGAACACAACCAACACGCACTCATGGGATGTTTACACCCAGCCTACCAAAAAACCCCCACAAAAATACACTTTCAAAACCAAAGACCTATTATTATACTGGATGCCTACAACCCTTGAATAACCAAAGCACTTCATCTTCGGACTTGATCTAAATCAGTCATAACACACCCATAACTAATAAGATTCTCTATTCAACTTCAGCATCTCTCTCCTGGAAAGGCTGCAAGCTAGTAAGAGAAGCACACTACTGCAAGTCAAAGACCACGTATATGCGCTGCCGTAACTTCATTGCAACCTCTTGCCCAAGTCACACAACACATAACCTGAAGGTTTTGGCCTAGTGTTAGAAACACGTAAAAGCAAATCATTTTGATTCCCGAAATTAGGATTCTTTTCAGTTGTTCTATTTGTGTACACTCAAATGTTTTTATAAACTGAGAAAGTTACATTATGTGCTTAACATACGGACTTCACACCTATCTTACATCAATTAACAATATGTGTAAAATTAAATTGTGTCAAAGGGAGAACCTTCATATTCCCAATTGGAACTGAAACATTATCCCACAATCTTGCCCAAGCTGCCAACATAAACTAGCCCGAGAAAGATTATTCCACAGCTAGCAGAGATGATTATGAGAGACAGAAACATAAAATGCAGAGAGGGTGAAAAAAGCAAACCAAACACTTCAAAAATTACAATTAATTGCATTGCTTTTATTTGCTTTTCTCAGAGACTTTGTGGGGAAGGGGCAATTGCTTTTACAACAGGAGAATAGATCGTGGTGAATTAAGTCTGCAGCAACCACTTCTTCACTGGTCATTTTGAGGGGTACTTTCTCTTTAGCATAGATGACTCGATTAAGTGGAGTTGTCAAACTCAAATGCTAATGATAATGGTGTCTGAGAAGTTTTCAGCTGTTGTTTTGCAGTGGAAAAACAAACCAAAAGCAGAAGCATTTTTAAAATAGCCTAAAAACAGCTGAGAAATAAAAGGTATTTAGATGGTAACGTGATAAACAGTCTCCAGTGCTGGGTTCAGGCCTACGTCCCAATGTTGACAGCTATAGGCAGGTGTAAGACTGGTGATTTTCAATAGATAAAAACACACTTTTAAACAACCTTGCATCTCAAATGACTGTCAACTTTTGTCCCAGACTTGACTGGGTCACAAGGCCTCCTTACATAGCAGTGTCTGTCAGCACCGGATTTCAGAAGATTATTCAGAGCACATTCCTCGACAGAAAGCATTTTTCAACAAATGTAGCCATTTACAGTTACTAAGGATTAGCTCCAATATACACAGAAACACACACTTTTTTCCCCTCCTGCTGCAGTTCAAAAGAAGCTCCTTAATGCTTTAGTACCTAACGCAGAACTAGAGAAAGTACAATATATATAGTTTATAAGTATGGCTCTTAAAAGAAACACTTAAGAACAATGCTGCTGATCTTCTAACTATTCATCACAAAACACGAAAGTCATGAGGAAGCAGAGGATCCATTTGCTTTCTCCGTATCTTTTCCCTGCAGGTCTCGTTTAAGCTCTCCATATGCCTATGAATTCGGGTGGAACGATGGCACTGTAAGAGGAGAGATACCTGGTACACCACCTTCCACAGGACAAACTGATGATGTGGAATCATCTAGCAATCATCTTGCTGTGTTACACACCGCAAGAGTGCAGAACTGCCTCACAAAACAGGGTGGATTTCACCAGGAGAGGAAACACCCACTACAAAACAAGTAACAAACGATAGCTATGGGACAACAAGCTGCTTTCCAGTGCACTGCATGAATCAATATAATCAACATGGTCTTCCAACTTTTTCAGATTCCAGATAGACTTTGCGTAGCAGGCTTTCAGAAGGCGTTTTTCCAACTAATTTAGATTTGCTCTTGATTAATCAAATGAGAAAAAAGTACCGCCATTCCCCACCCCCCACGCCCCCCCCCAAAAAAAAAACCCTGCTTTTCCTAACAGAACTGTATTCTAGCTTGGTATAAACAACAAGGTGATGAAAAGTCAAGTTGTAACTATTCTGACCACTTCTTACGTGGAACTGTAAGATATAAGCAGACAATTAAAGACAACAAAGCCTTGCAAGTTTGGAAGTACCTTTGAATATATCCAGCTGCCCAGTAAAACTAGTTTTTGCCTGGCAAAACCTAGCAAGGTGTATCTCACCTTGCAGTTTGCCAGTCTGGATTGCAGCGCTGAGAGTCCCCAACAGAAAGAAATCCTCTAATCCAGCACAGCAGGAGTTTAAGGAACAAGCCTATATCTTTTCTACATCTCAGCAGGACTTCCATCCCAGATGCTGACAGAATGACCTCTCCACGTGTAACACTTAAGCAAACATACAGCACAAAGATGCTTTCAAAATTTTGGGGCAAGTAACCAGCTACTACACACACTTTTGTAATTAAGCACGGTAAATTCCTCTGCATCTGCCAGTAATCCATTATTGTGAAAAACAATCCACTCTCAAGTGAAAAGATAGTCTCTATATACTTCCTCCGATAAGACTGTACCATTTAATTGCCTTGTATATCATGCTGTTTATTGCAGTAACCGTGTAAAGATTTAGATAGATACCTGTATCATTCAATATTACTGTACATTGTGTAACAATTCTGGGATCCAAAAACCTGCACATTATTACAGACTCATCTCCAATAAAATGATCGCATTTGCAGAGTTATGTTAATGTTAAGTGTATATAGAGCATTGCTGCCCATCTCAAAAGATTGAACAGAGTCAAAATGGATTTTGGAAATGTGTCAGAATTCTGACGCACTCATCTTGAGTTAGGAACTGCACACCAGTCACATCAAAACACCCACAACATTATTCACTATAATGCTGACCACAAACAGAACTTGACTGCAAGTTAGCCAATGAGTAATTTTTCTGAGGCATTAGTAAGTATAGATTGCTAGAAATAAATTAGCAGAACCAGATGCTTTAAAAAATTTCTAGGAATAAGAAAGTTATTTGTGATCTTACAGTGGAGCTCACATGTTGACCTGAAGAATTACAACTATGAGTAATTAGTTGGTGCTGTTTGAAAGCATCAGACTACCAAAGCCAAGCTGCACTGGTTGACAGAGAACCCTTAAGCCCTCCAAGCAATCGCTGAATTTGATAACATACATAATACACCAATATTAAGTCCCTGACAGTTTCTGTCTCGAGCACTACTCATGTCTGTCCCACCAGACTATGGATTTAGCATAGAGAGAGTAAACACAACTCAGACATCGGCATAACCCAGGCAGCTGTCTGACAAAAGCTAATTTAGCAACCTGTTTACAGCTGGAAAGAAAACTTATCCCAACACAGATGCCAACTTGGCAGAGGCTTAATGAAATCCTCTAAGGTCAAACCAAGTTCTGTTGGGAGGCAATAAATTCTTGCTAGTCCACCCCCACACGCACGTGCCATGCTCACTCGTAGATGCTCACTTGTAGCACATAGCACCAGCCTTCAGTTTGGGTTACTCAGACTACAACACTTCTGCCTGAGTGGCAGGCATGTCTTTACTTTTCAGGTTGAAACTCTGGACTCATTTTTTTTAATTTTAATCTCCATCAGGGTGATTCATTCCTGGGAAAACTAAGGCCTAAACTCATTACTTTTCGTAACCCACTATCTAAAGCATAGGGGAATGGAAAGAGGCTGCTTTATAGCCAGAAAATCTCTACCCAGTCAGCACTAAAAATCCTTGCCAGCACCAAACATCCTTGCTGGAGAATTCCACCATGTGTGCGTCAGGAACTACACCGTAGCTGTAGGGAAGTTTCTCTACCGGTTCCCTTGAGAGTATCAGCATTTGCACTAACTCCAGTCCGCACACACAGATCACAAAGTCCCCTATCTATATTCCATTTACATTGGGATTTGCATGAAAAAAGGAAAAATCTTACAGTGTAACATTTTAATTCAGTGCTAGCAAGGGTTATGACACAATAACCTGTCATCTAAAACCCATCTACAGTTTTGAAAGATTAAATACAGCAAAGAGAAAGATGAGTTGCATATAGTTCTTAGCTATTTTCTGACTGTTCATCATTGTACTGAATAACATGAATCATCAGCTCTAATCCAAAGACTATAAAGGTGGACAGTCAGATTTCCACATGCCTTCCAACAAGCCCAGTGCCCAGCATCCACAAACTGATTTGGATTCTGTGTTAGTGTGGATTCCAGAATATGGCTCTTGATCAATAAGCACTTAGAGATGTTTTAATTTTAATTTTGCAAGTGGTTCTATCAACAGCAGTCTGACTTCTATGTGTAAAATCAAACAATTATGAAAGTATTTCCAGGATCTGGATCTAAATCTCATCTCATAGGTCAATAAACCTAAGACCATATTTTTTTAATTCCATAGCCACTCTTACATGTTTATGGTTTGGTTTTTTTTTTTTTTTGCTAGAAACCCTGAGCCTTCCCTGAGCTACAACACATTTGATTTCTAAAATTGCTTCAATGAATGCCAGTTATCCCTACACTTTTCTCAAACACATAATTTTACCTTCAAAGCTAAGTGTCCATTTTCTATCTTATCATCAGAGGCAAGAGGATAAAACGTTAACAGAGTAACTAACATCTAAACCAGAATTAACCTATATTACATATAAGAATATAGGAGAATTACATATATGAATATAGGAAGACTATATCCGCATTCTTTACCACCACTACAGCTTTAAGAGCTTTAGGTTATTTTAAGAGGCAAAGGGCAGACAGTAACATCTGACACCGTCGAGAGTAATCATGACTTCACACTTACATGGAACTCAGTTGTATTGAGAATGTGACGACCATCCGGACTCCAGCATGAAGCCACCAATCCTGCTGACCCCTCGTCTATCTTACAGTGCCAGTCCGGCTGCTCCAAGGACCAGACCTAGGTCAGAGAGGAAACCAAACAGACAGTGCACCAAACAAACAGCTCATCGAAACCTCTGCTTACGAGAATACTCTACAGCTGAGAAAAGGTTCCTGCATTGCATACCAGGGAGGTCAGGAAACCTCTGAAAGCCTGTGGCCATGAAGGACTGGCGCTGGATCCCACTACAAAAGTAAGCCCCACACCTCTGTGTGTTAATACAAATTGTAAAGTAAGGTGGGTTTGTTTTTTTTTCCTGTGACAAATACTCTGAACATCCAACACAAAAAAAAAAAAAGTTTTAGTCCATTGAACAAGTTTGCATGTATTTATTTCCTTCTGAACTAAGAAACTGTAAGATAATTTCCAGCTTTGATTTGTTTTGAAAAATATTTTTATTCTGTTTTTTTTCAAACTAAGATGTTTTTCATGGTTTTAGAAATAATAGCATGCTGGGTTATCCTCAAACCATGTATTATCAATAACAATTATTTTAGCAAAAGCATTGAACTAGTGCTTGCCATTAAGAAGGTCTTGTACCACACATGAATCCCCAATATGAAACATACTCTGCCCTGCTTTTGTCCTTACCTGAACAATCCCTCGCTTGTACATGGCACACAATACAAACAGAGAATCAGACGACCATTCTATATACTGGATCTGATCCAGGCAAGTGTACAGCTGGAGGATCTGGAGGGTACTCACATCCCGAACCACCAGACGGTACTGCACACACGAAGCCTGAACAAGAACAAAACCAAAGCTGAGTTGGCACACCAACGCCGCACTCAAGAACCATGACTGTTACCGTGCCACGACAAAACGTTGTGCAGCCGCTGTCTTGACACGCTTCAGAGGCAATTAGGGTTTTTAATTTCAGAAAGGCTTGACGTGCGCTGTGCTCTGCAGCAAACTACAGTAAAAATAGTTAAACCAGGAGGGAAGGGGGGTTATATTAATTACATGCTATCAGTCCTGGTTAACTCATTCTACTTCTAAAAAAAATTATTCTTTGCCTCATAACTATTATTTTATTTAATTAACCCTAATCAGGCCCCCATTATAAAGACCCGTCTTGATTAAAGCCAGCCGTCCCGCACACATAGTTAAGTTTTTGCAGGACCAACCGCTCTATCGCTGCTCCTTCAGCGTCCGGCTCCGGAGGCCTGAAGGCCGCTGCCCCGCTCGGAGGGGGCCTGCCCGGGGGCCC